>NC_054535.1:6358770-6461270 GCF_017654505.1 Polyodon spathula
TATGGTTTAAATACCTATGCAAAATGCATATATATATATATTTATACACTCTACATTGCTATCCATATTCACTGTCTGTATAAGTCAAATATAATTAGCCGATAATATGCTGTATAATACCGATTCTCTCTAAGGGACTTCCCTGAAATTAATTAACTAAAGGCAACCGTGTTTACAATGTTTTTAACCATTTGTCGGCATTATATATATATATATATATATATATATATATATATATATAATATATATATATATATATATATATATATATAAATACGCCGATAAGTATGTTTAGTTTGAAAGATAAAATGCATAATATTCTAGGCTAAAAAAAACAAACAATTGATTCATATACTAAAATATTGTATCTATCTATATATTTTAAGATGTACCTATTTGTAACAGTGTGTTTATTCATCTGTTCTTTTTTTTCAATTGAGAGCGCATTGCGATGGATAAATCCCTAGCCTATGACATCTCCCTGGAGTAGTCCTATAACAGGCAAACAAAGGGATCTAACCACAGAGCGGATTCTGATGCGGCATTCCTGTCAATGAAATGGTGCGCGCGATCTGCTCGCAACAAGGAGCAAGTGAACAAAGAAAAAAAAAACAATTTAAAAAAAGAAGAAGAAAAAAAAAAACTACATGTCTGGAATAACACAACCGAAACAATTAAAATCGTGATAACTCTATAGTACTTACAGTGAAGGCGAACCTAGGAGCGCTGTGGTTTCGTTTGTCTCAGTCCTTTACAGTGGAATGTTTTGTATATTTCTCTGACATTCACTTAAACAAGTGGACACTTTGCATCCTCCTGCGCCATTTTATACACGATGAGTCGTCAGTAATAGGATTATTAAACAAAACCCGTCTCAGGCGCTGGCGCTAACCTTTTTAAAATGCCTAATTGTGTTTTGCACAGAAAAAAAAACTTTGATTTAACATTGCTTGCATTGGCTACATTTTCTATTGATGCGAATATAATTCCAAATAACAGCATTATACCGGGCTCTGCCAATCACAGAAGCATAACTATTTTAACAATCATTAAAGGTATGCTATGTATATTTTTAAATACGTTATACTTATCCGAATGATCTAATATTATATACGTATAAACTAATTACCTTCTTCAGCTGCCTGCCTCGATTAAGGAGATACAGGAGTTCAAGGCTCCCTCTCGTGGTGAGAGTATGTAGATGCACCTTAGTTTATTGAGATTTGCAGCTGTGGGATAGACTCACAGGCTACGGTAAATGTAGCCGTATGAGAGGTGAAAGTAACAAACAGTAAATAATATAATGCAGACTCATCTATTAACAAAAAAAATAATAACACTATGTAACACAATTTTTGTTCCTGGGTAGTAAATGTTATTTCTTAATTGCTTATGCCTCAAAAGTATAGAAAATGGCTATTATTCCCCACAAACTTTGCTTTTGTGACCAGGACAGTGATATTTTGAAATTTACCTATTTCCAATGAGAAAACGGTCTTTTCGTTCACATAAAGTCAGAAAAAAACAACATATGAATCCAAATTAACATGTATTTATACTAAAGTAATACAAAAATGCTTACAAAAGATTTAGAAGTGAGTTGTTTTTTGAGACTTACGATTATACTGTATTACACTTTCACGAATCAGCCCCCAAATGTAGTCTCCCATCATGTTCTCATTATACTGTCCTTGGTAGCGGCGTTCAAAGTCCAGTATATCCTGGGGGAAGCGCTCGTCTTGCTCCTCCGAGTACGCTCCCATGTTCTCCTTGAATTTATCAAGATGAGCATCAAGGATATAGACTTTGAGGGACATCCTACAGCCCACTGTGCCGTAGTTCTTCGCCAGAGTCTCAACCAGCTCCACATAGTTTTTGGCCTTGTGATTCCCCAGGAAGCCCCGAACCGCTGCGACAAAGCTGTTCCAAGCCGCTTTCTCCTTACTAGTGAGCTTCTTGGGGAATTCATTGCACGCCAGGATCTTCTGTATCTGTGGTCGACGAAGACACCGGCTTTGACCTTTGCTTCAAACAACTTAGGGAAGAAGTCTTGAAGGTACTCGAAGGCTGCCGACTCCTTATCTAGAGCTCTGACAAATTGTTTCATAAGGCCCAATTTGATGTGCAGTGGTGGCATCAGCACCTTCCAGGGGTCCACCAGTGGCTCCCACTTGACGTTGTTCCTCCCCACAGAGAACTGGGTCCGCTGTGGCCAGTCCCGCCTGTGGTAGTGCGCCTTGGTGTCCCTGCTGTCCCAAAGGCAAAGATAGCAGGAAAACTTGGTAAAACCACCTTGGAGACCCATCAGGAATGCCACCATTGCAGCCTCCTGATGCCATCTCAGAAAAATGCAGATATGTATCCACTTAGGCAGCTGGAACTAAACTGAACCGGTGGGCTTAAGGCCCCTGTATTTATACTACTATTTATATTACTGGAAAGTCCTAGAAAGTTCTAGAAGTTACTCCAAGTTTACTCAGCACTGAATCTATCTGGAATGTTCTGGAAAATAGGTAAATTTCAAAATATCACTGTCCTGGTCACAAAAGCAAAGTTTGTCTGGAATAATAGCCATTTTCTATACTTTTGAGGCATAAGCAATTAGGAAATAACACGTACTACCCAGGAACCAAAAAAAAATAAATTGTTACATGGTGTAATCTATTAACAACAAATCAGCATACCTTAAACGGAAATTCAATTTACGCAAGGGGGCGCAAGATCTTTATTTGAGCTGTGTACTTTTGCTGCACAGTTTATTTAAATACATTTTATTTGAACTGTGCAAGCACAAAGTCAATCATTCCCCTGAGCCTCGCTTACTTCTATCGAGGAAATCGAGGCTTGCTCTTGCTGTCTGCCGACACTTTCAGCTTTAGTTGGGACCAAAAACTGACATTCAACAGATGACGAGTTCTGTATGGGGACACTGAGTTTTACAGAAGGAACGGGTGAAGTTAATTACTTATTCCCGATTCGAGGCTGAAGTTAGTTACCCATTAGCACAGTAATTTATTGAATAAGAGGGAAATCGCGCAGACAGCCTGGATGTGCCACCTCAAGCAGGGTATCATTGTAAAGTTTGAGCATTTCTCTTCAAAATAAAGTAGATTGCAGAATGACACAAACAGGCATTCGCAGGCTGTGCCGGGAAATATACACACCCCCTTCTTTTCCTGAATGTTAACGCACACTGTGAGGGCTTTGCCATCTCAAGCTGAGTGTGATGTTATGACAGTTGTTCAACCTCAGTGGTATAGATTTCTTAAACAAAACTGATACAATTTCCCGTTGCAGTTGTTCATTGAGCTTGAGGTAACATTTAACAGGTAATGCACGCGTCTCGCATACTACTTTTAAGGCTACTCCCCGAGTCAGTGCTGCCAGATAGGCATTTTTCCAGTCAAATTTGTCTTGTTTTGAAAGCATCTTGCCGGTAAATACCACTGTCTTTGGTGGTTTAGTTACTTTTATCGGGCATGTTCTTTTTCTATTCCTTTCGATTATTATGAAGTCATATCCAACGCAGAACCTGTACAGTATATCACGTCCTCAACCCCGTCTTTTTTTTTTTCTGGAGCTCTGCATCTAATAAAATTACAAGTCACACAAACGCTCTTATTTTTTATTCGTCACCAAATTCAGAATTGTACAAGTACAATAGTTTTTAAATGTATTTTTTAAAGAATGTATCCGCTGACAGTTCTGGCAGTTAATTTTACAAGACATTCTGAATACATGTTATTTTTTCTGGTACTGTAAATTGTGCGAAAAAAAAAACAAGCAAAGCAGATAAATAAAAAATACATAGTGTATAACTTTACTGTGTTTTTTTTTTTTTTAAATAAATGTGTAGCACTTATTTATGCTTTTGTAATATATATTAAATCTTAAATGCAAGTGCGGTTTTGGGTTGCCTTAAAAAACACAATATGGCTACTTCTTCATCAGCATTTTTACTAAAGAACACTGTTAACCCTATTAAACTTTAGTACTGTAGTTTGTAATAGAAGTTCATAGTTTTCTCTTCATTGCATCGCAAGACGACTGATTGAATCAGACAGTCGTGCAGGAATCAGATGTGTGTGAGGTAACTCCATGTGCGGGTTTCGGAGGAAGACTCCTATTCGTCTACCATCAGTAGAGGCACGCAGGCAATCTAGTTCCTAATGTCTATTCAATGGCGCAGTACAGAAAGACTACTTTGATTTTCACAGGGAAAAGAGATCGCTTCAGCGGTGCGCATGCATCGAAATAATTTTTAGGTTGCTTCTTAAGTTAACTCTTAAGTCAAGGTTCTGCTGTTCTCGCGCGTTTGGTTTGACTACACCACTGCTTAACCAATGTGCGCTAATATGCAGGAAAACGGGGAGGGGGGGTATATTTCACAGCATAGCGTGGGAATGCCTGCTTATACCACCCTACAATCTACTTTATGTTGAAGAGAAATGCTCAAGCTTTAAAATGATACCCTACCTGAGGTGGCACATCCAGACTATCTATACGATTTCCCTCTTACAATGTGAGCTAATATTCAATGCATAACTGTGCGAATAAGCAACTAACTTCAGCCTCGAATCAGGAATAAGTAACTAATTTCAGACCTCGAAACGAGGAAAGATGGAAAGATCCAGTGGTTGAAAGGAGAGAGGTTGTTTTTCAACTGTGTTGTGCCTACTGTCTGCATCAAACTAGAGAGCCTCCATATATAGCAATTAAGTGAGCATTCTCAGACATTATACTTTGTTTTGATTCATTTTATTATTCAAGTTTGGGAATATATGTACATCGAGTGAGTAGACTCTGTGTTTATGCTGTGTAAAACAAATCTTTATTTTGTTGAAAACTTGTATGCATCTGTGACTGCGCCAATAAACCGAGAGACTCATGAATTTCCTTTTGATGCCTCTGAATCTACATTACTTCCACAAAGTCTCCGGGTCGGGTTAAAAAACAGGGGCACCTTAAGCAAACAACGCATAGTACTACAAGAAAGAACATCACCAGATCATACAGGCTACGTGCAGAACATGTTAAAAACAAACAAACAATGCAGCACACCACACAACTCTCCCTTCTCCCTGGACTAATGTACAGCACACCACATCACACAACTCATCCTTCTCCCTGGGCTAATGTACAGCACAGCACACAACCCTTCCTTCTCCCTGGAATAACGTACAGCACACCACACCGCACAACTCACCCTTCTCCCTGGGCTAATGTACAGCACAGCACACAACCCTTCCTTCTCCCTGGAATAACGTACAGCACACCACACCGCAATCGTGTTACCCTATGCTCACCCATAACAATCTAAAAAGAGGATGGAAGACGATATCTGGGTGTGGCAAGAAGTCTGTCTTTTCATCTAAGGCCGTCGGGTGGAAAACACTGACAAGCAGCAACACAAAGGGCTGTTGTGCAGGCTTCTGGGTGGACCTTGGATTGAGGTTTGGTGCTTCCAGACGCCACAGAGAATGCAGTCCCAAGCTTGAAACTGCGTGTTACATTGGTGATGTGACCCAGTTCTCATAGATTGGCTGCTGCCTTTTGCCAAGGTTAGAGGGGGGTAAGTGTGTAATAGGCAGTGTTGTGTGATGCACTTCCATTACAAATTCTGCCCCGTCAGTGAGATGACATGAGGTTAAAGCTTTATAACCACGAATGGAGATGAGCCTGGCTCCTTTGCATATGATTAATCCTCCACCTTGTAACACCAGCCAATGGAGGTGGTTGTGTGGTTAAAGAAACAGGCTTATAACCAGTAGGTCCCTGGTTCAAATCCCAGCTCAGCCACTGACTCATTGTGTGACCCTGAATAAATCACTTAGCCTCCTTGTGTGCCATTTTTTTCGGGTGAGACGTCGTTGTAAGTGACACTGCAGCTGATGCATAGTTCACACACCCTAGTCTTGTATCTTGTAAAGCGCTTTGTGATGGTGGTCCACTATGAAAGTTGCTATATATATAAAAAATAAATAAATAAAAAAACCCTTACACAAGAATTGATGTCTCTCTACAGTAGTCTTAATGTTAACGGTTCTTCAGGCAAATATTAAAAATATAAGCACTGAAATATGTCCAAACTCATAATGCAGCTAAAAATGCCTGTATGGAATGTAGTGTAAAATTTGGCTCTATGGTGTAATATGCATTTATAGCAAGAAACCTGGAAGCTAAAAGAAAAAGAAAGATGGTTAAGGGAAGCAGGCAATACCAGTTTGGATTTCAAGCAGCACATCATGTAGTCAACACCTTCGATCATGAAACACATGTCATGTAAAAGATACACATTCTGGTAACAATAGTGACCCCCCCCCTCCCCCCACATCATGTATTGGGGCAAGTGTTAGGACAATATATATATGCCTGATAATACTGACCTTAACAATGCAAACTAGAAAGGGTTAATTATTCAGGTTATGCAGGAATAATGGTTTCTGGATACCAATGACATGATAATATATCTGCCAACCTAATAAAGCCATCAGAAGTAATCATATCTCAATATTAAAATTGCCCTTGGCTCTGGCTGAAGCAATAAAGATGCCTGCAGGGGACATATGGTTTAGGGACCTTGTAGATGTCTGTGTCAGATGCAGTATATTTGGCCAATTATGACACTATTGTCTGTTTGTTGGAAGCAGCTCATCAATCTTTATAACTGTATATTATAAATACATGATATGATATATGATAGAATATTGTAGCGTTTTGCCAGAGGCAAGAAACGGAGAAGACGCGCTGCTTTCAGATTAATTGTTTTTATTTGTTTGGACACTCTCTCCTCATCACCTCAGAGACCATTGCTCTGTTCGCTTCGCTGCATGTCGGGAACCACATCTCTGAATGGCCCTCCTTTATAGGCTTAACCTGCCCCCTAATGCAAAAGAACACTAGGCTTAGGACACACAAACAATAACAAATGAGGGTGCACAGATAGTAACCAACGGGAACAGACAAGGGCAGACAAACTAAGACTGGGCAAAGATCTTTATATACGCAAGATATTCAGCTCTGCCTTTTTTTCCATCCCTGTCAAATCAGTGCATCATGGAAATCTAGAGTTCCGACAGTGACTTATCGCCTATCTGTATAATGTAAAATCTGCCTGATTTCCTATTCCAAGCCTTCTCTTTTTAAAATTATTGGATTTTTAAACACGATCCACTTAGACTTATTTAGAGACACCCCTCCTTAACACATATGTGCTATTATTTCTACAATCAATGTTTTCACCTGGCCTGACAAGAGCACTGTCAGAAATTGCCACTGTCATGCATGAGTAGTCAAGACTGGGGCGTGGTTTGGTTGTCAAGGATAGACAACAACTAGTACTATAGTATAATGCCTCGGAGGTTGTGGCAGTATTGAAAAAATAATAATATCTCCCTTTTCATTTTTCTGTGGGATGATCTTTTAAGTAAAACATACATAAAATATTGTTAGAGTATTCAAAACTGTTCAGTCATGAATTGCAACCGAGAACTGAGCTAAGAATATAAATACAAACTGATAATTTAAAAGAGATGTAAATTTACGTATTTCTCATGGAGCGTGAGCTTGGTATATAAGGATAGGGCAGAGGAAGAAGAAAGAGCAGTTAGTAGGACAGAGTGCTGCTGAAGGAACAGACTTAGGACAGAGCAGTTGAAGCCCAGACTTAGTAGCGGGCCAATGGCCCTGGCTGGAAATTAGGATAGAAAGGCAGTTGCTGACTGAGGGTGGCGTGGCCTTCGCATCCCAGGGGCAAAGCCCAGCTACTGAAAAACATATACAAGGGTTAAATACTTGAAGAGACGACCCTCGGGAGAGAAAATCGGTCCTGATTGTCAGGGCATGAAATGGAAATACGAGGGAGTCGCCCCTCAAGAGGGTAGGGTACCCAGTGTTTGAGGCTTCTGTAAAGGGGTGCTTGTTAAACCCTGTGTTTGGCCGAGACTCCGCACTGCCTGGGACATGAAGTAAAGAGAAAGCATGCAGATTAGTATGGGACTCACTGGAAACGTAAAATGGCCACGTCCCAAAGAGAGGGATGGATAGAACACAACCTCACTGGTGAGGTAAGATAAGCGCATGAGCTGCGATAGGATAGAGTGTGGCCAGGGGTCCGCTCTGACTCATGGTGGTGAGAACCCCCCCCTATTAGAAGGAAGGTAGGCGGAAGTGAGATCACTTGCCCCCCAAAGTATGGACCTCAGGCTCTCCGCGAAACACCCGCACCGTGAGATAATAACAAAGAACACATGCCGACGCATAACATATACAAAAGGCTAGAAGGGTTAGGAATTATTAGTAGGTGTGACTATGTGTGTGCCCGTCTAGCATTTCATCATTGTCAGTTTCGCCGTGGTCAGTTCATTCAGCTGTCTAAGATTGAATCCCCCATCTGCCCTTTCACTTCAATGTCAAAGTATCTCCATAGCACAAAACCCTGCCCCCATGATTCCCATGATGCACCGCTTAGGCACGGACAGAGGTTCCAATGTTACATCAGCAGAGTTGACCATCTTGTCTATATAGAAGATCTTTGGAGCAGGTTACATGGTAAACCAAACAGACAGCAGGGAGTACAGTACATGAACACAAATGCACGGATCACTAAAATATATTCTCTGCACATATTTAGCAATGGCTAATATTTTATGTTTAGAATATACCTAAATATACCCTGCACCCTGGCTATGAACTCCCCCGCACGCAATGACTCAAATGCATACGGGGACACTTCTGGGTTAGGGACGAGACCAATCACAGGACCTGCTTATCATCGCGAGAACAGTGCTGCTTCCGCTTTCACTGAAGAAAAGGAAAGGCTGATGTATTGGTTATGGTTGGTCAGGTCCCTTGGTTTTAAATTGTAAACCCCACAAAAAAACGTACAGGTGAGTGCAGATGTTAACTAGCCTCTAATAATAATAACGATGCTGTCATTATATTGTGACGTACCCTATGTATGTGACCTCGCTAATGAAATACAAGCTCAGGCTGATGGACGGCTGAATCTGGCAGCTGAATGGAACGAACATTCTAGACTTTATAATTGGAGCTGCTCTGTATTGTCCGTTCAGTGGGTTGATGTTTCAGAAAATGAAAAGGTGAATGTTTACATTATGACTGTCTCTCTCTGTGTGTGTGTATATATATATATATATATATATATATATATATATATATATATATATATATATATTATATATATATTGTTTTTGTTTTTTTTCCGAACGGGTACGTGTGCATTTTTAAAGTTATCACCACGGGGTCGTCTCGCAAGGTATTGTTTCAGAAAGATTCGGACTTTTGTCATTATTTTAGGCTATATTTTAAAATATCTTTGGCTTGGAATATTGCATTATCCCGTAACACATTTATCGCCACTATTTACTTATTTTATGGTAAACAAAGTAAATATGTTTCGAACTATGTTCTTTGTATCATTATAATATATTGCTGCCCGCAAGTGACCTTAGGAAATAGAAAAAAAACGAAACCGTTTTGACATGTAATAACCAAAACAGACTTCTCGAGCATGACATAATACTAGGAGTAGCAGAAAACTATTTGCAAAAATAACCAGTTACGCTGTTCATTTCTTTAGACCCCAGTGTATAGTGTTAACCCAAAATAACCCTTCGAGTGTGAATAATATATGTGGCTCACCGCTTAATTGTTTTCGTTATTTATTTATTTTTATTTGTTTTAAAAGACACATTTGAGAACGTTTACCTTAAAATTACTAAGTCAGATTGTTAAAAAATCTGTCTTTCAATGTGCCTGCTGCAAGATGCAATAATTGAAAATGGCTGTTTTGTAAAACGGCAGCATTACCAGTACTACTGTTCTATTACATCATGCTGGACTCCCCGAGGACCACTCTGGATTGGTTGTTTGGGTTTCTATGCAACCAAAATGACCCCACCCTACAGCATTCATGTATTGCCATTTCACAATTCATTCATTCATCAATGTATTTATTTAAATAAAACCTTGACACACTTTCCATTCCTATTAATATTTATGTGTATGTGAAAATATGCAAGCTTTCTTTTTGTATTGTAATGGTATCCTTGTATGGTACCTAAATACAGAAGCTGTCACTCCGGTATAAAATTGTAGTTTATACCCCATTTTAGACACACATGGCTACTTTGTTTATTGGCTTTGCCAGTGTCTTATTCTATAAACTGTTTTACCAAAAAAATACAAATACGTTCCTCTCCCGCTAACATTCAATGATACAGTTGGACTGGTGTACATATGCAAGTAGTATGGGTGCCATGGCAAATGTATGGGAGCTGTAAGGGTTTATTTTTTTGTGGTAGTTATGCTACAGCACATGTTCATGCATCTGTGTTTCCCCCTCCCATAATATGTCTTCTAAAACAAGCAATACTGTTTGATCTACATAAGTATATGTGTGTTTGTTAGCTTTTGCAAATACAAGGGTTGGATGGCAGTTATTTGACATGACAGGTTTGCAGGCCTAGTGTGGGGGATATGTAGGGCTCTGTTTGAAGGTTCGTTCACTAGCCAGGAATTCAAAGGTAGTTCTGAACCTTCGAAGGTTTGTCAGGCAGCATTCATGCAGTGTCTTTTGGTGCTGTTGCATTGGGACAGACCAATATGATAAAGCACGGCGGGTTACATATAGCTGCTGCTATGTTATGATAGAATAAGTATGAAACATAAAATATACACTAAGACTTTTGAAAAAAACAGCACCAGCAGCCCTCCTTCCCTCCCCTGTCCCAGTACTTTAATTTCTTAATTCGCCATCTCTACAGCCAAGTGTCGAAATGTAGCGTAATATTTATTGGAACTTCTGAAAGAAATGTCTCGAACCCTCTGCTGTTTGTGATTTTTTTTTGTTAAATCCCTAAACGACCCAAAAAAAGTAGAATGTAAACTATGCAAGTGACTCTTGATGTATCATGGAGGCACAACAAATCTCTGGGATCACTTGACAGGCGTAAGTTAACATTATTATTATTATTATTATTATTATTATTATTATTATTATTATTATTATTATTATTAGTAGCAGTAGTAGTAGTATTACCAGTATGTTAAATACTAACCCTGTGTAATTTATGCAATTCTATTGTACTGACGTAGGAAGATTAAGATTGAATACTGATTGCTGAATACGCTATATTTATTGATCTATTCTTAGCAATTTTTTTCCAAAAATGTACTTAAAAAAAAAAAAAAAAAAAAAAAAACATTTTTACAGATCCACCCATTGCAGTTTAAACATCCAGACTTCCTGTCAGCATCAAGCGTGACTCAGAGACCAATTCCCCATTTTATTAAGACTCCCCTCTCGGAAAAATGAAAACGTCATAATACTGATGACATTCTAGACTTCATTGCCCTAGATATGACACTGATCAATGTAATAGAAGGTGAAGGTTTCAATAAAAACTCTATAGCCATCCTATACAATCCCTTTAAGACAAACCATCTCGTCTGAGATTTCACACAAGTATATATTGGTGAAGACCAGGGTGTTAGAATTGTTCGAGCAGTGTACTGCAGTCAGCTTCACAACACGTACATGGACGTCATTCAAAATGGAAGCATATTTGACAGTAACGTGCCATCTGATTACAGAGGAAGTGAAAGTGAAACAGCTACAGAATGTGACAGAGCACCAGCTGACTCAAGACGTAACAACAAGATAGCGCTTCACTTTTTCTCATGCTAGAGCGTCTTGTGGAGCAGTGATGGCTAGTGACAGCGGGTTTATCGGATCCAAATATGACCAAAAAGGTTGCTCAGAGAAATCTTGATCGGACTTCTGAATAATGGGTCATTGCTGAAGACAGAGCTAAAATTCTAAAACCCTTGGTAACGCTGACTCAACTTCTGTCACAAGAGAAAATGTTACCTTATCAGCATCCCTACCTGTGTTATCTGGAAAAGATGTCATCTGTCTCTTCAGGATGAATACAGCCCTGCTACGAAAGCACTAAAAAGAAAATTAATTGAACAAATAGGCAATAGGTTGCAATTGACATCCTTAACAGGAAACAACATTTATGTGTTGGCATATGTTCTTGACCCCTGCATCAAGCACCTAAAATATATCGACAAAGCAATACAGGAAGCAGTGTATACAGAAGTTGAAAGGCTAGCAGGACGCTTGAGAGAACCTGAGGTGCAGGAACAAACCAAGCCATCCCCCCAGACTGCACCCATCCCCAGGTGAGGAAAGAGTGTCAAAAAAACTAAAAACGGACAAGCAACATGACAATGCTGCTTTATGATGTCGATTAAGGAGGCGGTGAAGAAAGAAGCGAAAGGCATGAACTGAAGGAATACCTAAAAGACAAAAACAAAATTGACTCTGAGCCTTTGATCTGGTGGGAAAAAAAAAAGAAACAAAGACCGCTATCCAAAACTGGCCAGACTTGCCAAGCAAATATTGTGCATTCCAGCAAAATCAGCACCTGCTGAGAGAATTTTCACCAAGGCTGGTACGCTGTTTAGTTAATGGATGCTTTTCATAGCCGCACTGTCTCTCTCATAACTTTTTGTTATAGCTGAAGGTCCGTATTTATTTTCTAACCAAACTGTTACTCTGTTCTACTTCGCTGTTTATTTATTATAATGTTTATTACGTATGGTTAATTAATCGACAGTGTTGCTTAAAAATAAATAAATTAATAAATGTGACCGATAGCCTGCTTGGAATGGTGGCTGTTAAATAAAGATTTGTCTTGTCTAAGTCAGCTGCAGTTCTTTTAATTGGTTGCAATAAGATGCTTGTGCAATGCAAAAATGTATGAGTATCACAACATTGTTTTTAATTTAAAATATAAAAACATGATTACTGTTTTATATAAAATATTTTTAAACTACACTTGAACCTGTAAAACAATAGGATTTTCAATCAAGTATAAACTAGTAGCTATGGCGACGTCATCAGTAAATCCCGCAAATTAGTTCCACCGAAGGTTCGAACCTTCCTTCGGTAATGTGTTTTGAACCTTCGAAGGTCAAAATGTACCCTTCGGATATGTGACTATTCCTCCATTCTTTCAGGAGAGCTTGGATTGGAAATCTGCAGCAAAGTCTTTCCTAGAATTATTTACACTGCACAAATTACTGATGTTTCACGAATAACATTCTTGGACATAAGCACAACAAATAAGTCTGTCAGATCTGCTGCCCATTTTTGCCTTTTTAAAAAAAAAAAAAAAAAAAAAAAAAAAAAAAAAATTACGCATCAGGGAGTCGTAACAATTTAGTCAGTAAAAGTAAAACAATTATGCTAAACTGAGTTATAGTTTTTGTGTATGTGCATGTGAGGGAGAGTCCATTTCCACAAAATGTGTTACTGTAAGTATGCATCTAAACCCCCTTACATATACTGTATCTGTTTAATCATTAAATTGTCATAGTGACTTGGTTTGACAACATGTTTTCTTTCAGGGTGACAGAGGGTTCAGCCATGGCAGATGCTCAAGAGGAAAGGAGCCCCCCACCACAGACAGTTGGTTCTGTGGTAAGTGACAAAACCCTCTTAAGTTCATTTTAGTCACTGGTATGAGATTAGAATGAATTCATTAGTGAGGCCCACAGACTTGAACCATGTCAGTTAGAAATGTGATGTGGAACCCCAACCTCAAAGGTTAGTTACACCTCTGTAGGCCGATGAGTTGTGACTCCTGAACTTTCAGCTTAAATAGATGCTTCCATAGACGTTAGTCCATAACAGTTTTAATAATTTTTTGTTTTCTAGCAATTCTTGTTGGCCAACAAATTGGAGACGGCTATGTGGCTCTCCCGTCTGTTTACTGTATACTGCTCAGTTTTGTTTATTCTTCCTCTACTAGGGTAAGTATCAAATGTTCTGCAACTGAGTCGTGAAGCCAAGTTAAAGGAGTAAAGATAAAACATATAGGCTATACAGTAATAATGGATAGCCAGACTAAGGTGAATTCTGCTAACAGAAATTTGTGAAATTTTTTTTTGGTTTCTTACCCAAGAGTTTTATGACCCATTATATGTGAATAAAAATAACATGATTGTGTTAAAAATGTTTTTACCACAATACATAACGTGAAATACAGCAAAAGTTCATTTTTTATAAATGCTGCAGGTCGACGTATAGTAACTTAGTTTCGGAATAGCTTTTGAAAACAAAATAAATAAAATCTTAATCAATAAGGTATTTATGTGGCTTGTTAAATAATACTTTTTTTATTTAAAAAAAATCTTAATCTTGCAGGTTACAGGAGGCTGCTAATTTTTACCAACGTGCCTTGCTGGCCAATGCTCTTACCAGTGCTCTTCGACTACACCAAAGGTTACCACATTTCCAGCTTAGCCGAGCATTCCTGGCCCTGGCTTTGCTAGAAGACAGTTGTCATTATCTCCTGTTTTCCCTAATATTTGTGAACTCATTTCCAGTTACAAGTATCCTTTTGTAAGTTACTGTCTTGACAGCGACTTCCATGGCTGACTGTGGAACAAGTAGGCAAATGTTATACAGGCTGCCCCAGTGATGTTATCGAACCGTGTTTACTTGTGGAGTGTTATGTAAATGTTTTAGTCTCATTTAGCAATATGTTCTCCTCTAAGGGTTTAGATAATTAATCCATTAGAGAGTCACTGGGCATATACAGTACTCTTTGAACACTTGTTTAATGTGGTCAGTATTTAAGTTGCATTCCTGTTTTATACTGTTTACGCTAGATAGTGTATTTGCTCGAAATATCTGACGGGGTGCTTATTTTCTCAGTCTCTTCTTTTTATCTGGGCGGTTATTTGGATAAGAGCGTCTGTTTGAGAGTAAGTGCTTTGCTTATTGGCCACTATGGATGCAGCGCCACCTGGGTTAAATATTTCTATACCCACACAGTATCTGAAGAATCCCACAGCAGCTTACATGACTGGAATACAGTATTTATCAAATGGTTCACTCGGATCTTTTACAGTGGTTGAATCCTTATCTCCTAATTCTAATTCCTAGTTAAACGCTTTGTCCAGCAGCTCAGACAAGCTTCACACGCAGGTTTCACATTTCATCTCAGTACTGTCGAATGCCGTCAGTGTTTGTTTAATTTTAAACAGGCTACAACAGGCTATAAAGTAACTGACTTACCAGAACAGACATACACTGATGGAATGACCTCAGGGAGTCGCCTGTCTGCTGTTCAGTCTGTTTTTTCTTCGAATAATACAACTTGTCAGTACATTTCAGTGAAAAAAAAAAAAGCGTTGTGGAATTCTAGCTAAGAATGTATTTATGTAATATAATAACATAACTTATTTGTCATAATACAACCCTGTAACATTTAAACAGTGGTTACTGGAATAAACATTTCTCAGTAAATCATAACACGAGGTGAAGGAGAACTATGAAGACGAGCAGTGACTCGCACCTTGCTCTCATTCAGATAGGTTGAGTTATTTAAATATCCCCCCATCCCGCATAGCTTTTTATGTACTTTTAAGCTTTTTTGCATTTTAAATCAATGAGGTATTATACAGCATGGATAAAGTGAAACACTGTCGTAATGGTAAAGTTAAGGACAGTGGTGGGCGCTTGTCTGAGCTGCCAAAAGGCGGAAGGGGAGAATTAAATAGAACATTATTTTTGTAAAGCTTTATATCATCACAAAATATATAAAGTGGGGGTTACTTCATTCCCCAAATGATTTTTTTCTAGCTTCTGTTTTTTCCATGAAAAGGGAAAGCTGAAACATAGACTTCTGTAGTTATCGTAGAAGAGAAGGTTGCTTGCAGGTTTGTTTCGCCATGGCAAAATACTTTTGTGCATAACAAAAAAAAAAAAAAAAAAAACAGTTTCCGACTTGAGTAACATAAGATTTTAAGATGTCGGGACTGGGTGCATTATTGAGCATGTACCCTATAGGCCTCGATGGACAACTGAATATAGTTGATTGCAGTGAAAAATGGCTAGGACCTTCTGAAGCTCAATTTGTCTTTTGAATACAAGGAAGTGCCTGTCCATTTGTCTTTATGTAGTTTTGGTATACTTACATTTTACATGTATACACGGCAGATGTAGATTATAATAATCTAGTTTTTAAAGAACCAAATTTTTTTTCTTAACTGCTTTGATAGGTTGTTACATTGGTCTGATTCAGTTTTTCATAATGGAAATTATTTTTTAGTATATGTTTTGCCTAATTTTAAGTGTCTAGGTATTCAATTTACAGTAGATTGCTTTTGATTGGATATACGATTTGCCTGTTTTATGTTAATTTTTTTTCTTCCAATACCATACATTTCCTTAACTGTTAATTTCAGTGAGTATTTTTCCAGTCTTTTTGTTTTCCTTGCTTCATGCTACCACATACACAAAGAAAGTACTTAATGTAAGTGTTTTTTAATTCTGTTTTTATAGATGCTTGCATTCTGTCCACTTTTCAACCACAATACTTAAGTGTCCTATTATTTTCTTTAAGTTGAATCAACATGTGCTAATATTGGCCTTGATTCTGAAGTAACCCTAATCCTGCCTACTTGGTGTTCTGTATGTATTTTAAATAGGATGTTTTTAAATTATGTAAGTTTGTACATGTCTTACTGTCTTACTGGTCCTCCCCCCCCCCCCCCCCCCCCCTGGCAAATATGTACTGTAGTTACTAAAATTTCTCTTTTACTTCAGGCAATGGGCCCAAACAGCATGGCCTTTGTGAGGACCTTTCTGGATAAGCTTGCGACAAACCAGCAAAACATTCTCAAATTTATTGCTTGTAATGAAATTTTTTTGATGCCAGCTACAGTCTTCATGCTTTTCAGGTAATAAAAACGCACAGTTTTTCACTGTAGTGTAAGGTGCTTTAATTACACCCCATGAACTTCTTGTTCATTTACTATATATATATATATATATATATATATATATATATATATATATATATATATATATATATATATATATATATATACATGGCTCTCAAAAGTATTCACCCCCATTGGACTTTTTGGTGATTTTATTGTGTTATAACATGGAATCAAAATGGATTTAATAAGGAGTTTTTGCCACTGATCAACACAAAAAAGTCCATAATGTCAATGTGAAAAATAAAATCTACAAATTGTTCTAAATTCATTACAAATACAGAACAGAAAATAATTGATTGCATAAGTATTCACCCCCTTGAATCAATATTTGGTAGAGGCACCTTTGGCAGCAATTACAGCCATGAGTCTATTTGGATAAGTCTCTACCAGCTTTGCACATCTGGTCACTGCAATTTTTGCTCATTCTTCCTTGCAAAAGTGCTCAAGCTCTGTCAAGTTGGATGGGGACCTTTGGTGAACAGCAATTTTCAAGTCTTTCCACATATTCTCAACTGGATTGAGGTCCAGGCTTTGACTGGGCCACATCAGGTCATTGTCCTGCTGGAAGATGAATCTACTCCCAAGTCCCAGGTCTCTTGCAGACTTCAGGTTTTCCTTCAGGATTTCTCTGCACTTTGCTGCATCCATTTTGCCCTCTGTCTTCACAAGCTTTCCAGGCCCTGACGCAGAGAAGCATCCTCATAGCATGATGCTGCCACCACCATGCTTCACGGTAGGGATGGTGTTCTCAGGATGATGTGCGGTGTTAGGCTTGCGCCAAACATAGCGTTTAGCGTTGAGGCCAAAAAGCTCTATTTTGGTTTCTTCAGACCATAGAATCTTCTTCCACTTGGTCTCAGAGTCTCTGGCAGGCCTTCTGGCAAACTAGCTGAGATTTGATGCAAGTTTTTTTCAGCATTGGCACTTTTTGCCACTCTCCCATAAAGGCCAGTTTTGTGAAGCACCCAGGCTATTGTTGCTGTATGCACAGTGTCTCCCAGCTCAGCTGTGGAAGACTGTAACTCCTTTAGAGTTGCCATAGGCCTATTGGTGGCCTCCCTGACTAGTGCCCTTCTCGTCCAGTTACTCAGTTTTTGAGGATGGCCGGTTCTAGACAGATTCACAGTTGTGCCATATTCTCTGCATTTCTTAATAATGGACTTTATTGTGCTCCGGGGGATATTCAATGCCTTGGAAATGTTCTTATATCCTACCCCTGATTTAGTGCTTTTGAAGAACCTTACTCTGATTTTCTTTGATTGTTCCTTCGTCTTCATGTTGTCCATCTCTATACATTTCCTTATTCCCACCCTCCCAAGCCATTGATTTGTCAACATTCAGTCTCATCCCGCCCCTCGGATCTGTAACAAACAGCTATTGGTTAGGAAGCTGTGTAAACTTGTGTTCGTTGTAACTGCAGCGCTATAATGCAGGTGTCTTTTGAGACTGGATAATGTAGGACAGTCAAAAAAAAAAAAAAAAAAAAAATCAATAAGTGTAATGTAAGTCTCAAAAAGGGAAGGTCTCAAAAATGGTAGATTGCACAGGGAATGGTTATTTAATATTTCACAACATTGACTGGATTGCATCCGACTTCCGGGAGTTTAGTTCTTTTTTTGTTTTGTTTCTGGAGAAGTTTATCTTGAAATAATGTGCTCAGGAAGAGTCATCTGAATAAAATCTGTTTAGATTGTTGATTGTGTTCTCACACTTCAGAAGCAGCTCGCCCGTGTCAGATGTGTTCCTTCAATCAGAACCGTGGCGTGGGACACTGCGAAAACCATACCAGTCAAAATCTAATTCACGTTAACATAATGTGGGCATTTTTCATACAGGAAAATTTGAGATTCATGAATTGATAATACATTTTAGATTTATTGGAATTATTTTGGTTAGCTATATGTACATTTAAGCTCTTACCTGTTTGTGATTATATCCTGACATGATGATTAATGTTTTTCCTCTCCTTTTTCTTTCAGTGGTCAAGGAAGCTTGATACAGCCATTTATTTATTACAGATTTCTAACTCTTCGCTACTCCTCCCGCAGAAACCCATATTGTCGGTAAGCAATGTACTTTAAGATAAAAAACGGGCACCGTTAAAAACATATTGCATTTGCTGTTTATAATGAATGTATAGGATATTTCCAATGTAAACACACGAGTAGTCAGTCAGCACTTGTTTACCTGACCTCTCCCGTCTAGGTTCCCCTAATGCAGGGGTTCTCAAATTTTTTTTGCTGCCCCCCCCTCCCCCCACTTTGGAAATGTTTTAGGCTGTGACGACATCCGCGGTGAGATATCATATGAAGTTAATGTACATCAGTGGTCCCCACCCTTTGCTGGCCCAGGAGCAACAGCACTGAAAAAGTAACGCACCGTGGGCAACATTATTTCTGCTCTATCTATGAGCTTGAAGAAATATATATTTGTGGCAAGCACAAGCTGAAACAATATTACTCTCCCTCAGCCTTAGGAAACATTTATGTGTGTAAAATAAAATCTAGGACCTACATCTCAGACAGTGGAGATTCTAGAGTATAGCACACAGTGGGGCACCAAAGGGGCCCCAATTCAATTATGGAGGGATACTTTAGGGGTTCTGCAGTGTTTCAATATAGAATAAAACGTCACACAAAAACAACTGTGTTGATTAAAAATAAGAAATCTGCAATTACATAATCTGAAGTAAAACTCAATTTAAATGAAGTGGGGAAAAAACACACTTCCTGCAACTTAGCGATTCTGAAGTGCCTTGAACCCCCCCCCCCCCTCCAATACGTTTAGTATTAACCTGGACCAGTGGCGCATCTAGAATTTTGTTTTGGGGGTGGATGGAGATTTTTTGATGATGGTTAATAACACTGGTATAGAGTAAAATGAATATAAAAATAACATTAAGAAAGTACTTTAATGCTGACATTAAATACTGGGTGGGATTGAATCTGATTTAAGAAGTTGACTGACTGCTGAAGTATAAGAAATAAGAACACTGTGAACAGATAATTAATGATTTAAAATGATCGTCAACCATATTTTTTCTTAGTAAACCAGAAATGTAATACGTTGTGAGCAAGAACAGAACGTACCCCAAATGCATTTCTGTATGCTATATTTCATGTGCTTCTTGAATTAAACTGGGAGTAAATAAAGATTTCATACATACATATTGTATACTTTGTACAATAGCTCCTTCCATTTATAGCACTTCGATAAGGAGAGGGTAGTACAAAAAAAAAAAATTCCTAGTTTCACAAACCCGATTTACTAATTCTAGACTCCCAGTGCCTTACCTAAATTAACACTAATTTCAGGAGACGGTGTTTTGAGTTACGGACTCATCTCGGACCCGTTTACTCAACGAAAAAAATGCAAATAATCTGCCAGTCCGGTGGATCAAAAAAGCGGATATTAAGCAAAACGGATTCAGCTTGTTATCTTGGAAAAACCAAGTAAAGAAATGATTGTGTTTAATATACCGAAGCAAAAACTTAGCATAATACACTGCTATTACCAAACTTCTTCTACATTGTATTTGTAACTATACTAGTCTGTGTCACAGTGGGCGCGGCTTCAGTAAGAAGACAGAGATACGTTTTCTACTTATTATTTTAAAGCTTTTTCTGCTGAAATATGATAAGGTATTTGTGGTTTAAACAAACATGGTAAGTTCCTGACAGGGTTTGTAGTAAACTAATTACTTTTATAACAAATGTGATTTTTATCCAGGCGGTTCCACTCACCCCCGCCCCCTAAAACTCAAGCTGCTTGCAGTGTGAGGTGGGCGGAGAGAGGTGGCACTGTTGGTATATAAGGGCTGTGCACTTATGGTATATCTGTAGTCAAGTAAAACAAAACAAGAACAAGTTAATTAGTTGATCACTAAAACATGGCGGGAAGGCTGGCTTCATAATACTTATTTTACTGTTCAGAATTAAGTGTATATGCGCTGTAATGAAATGCTAAGGATAGTAAGGTTAGGATAGTATTTTGTGATCACGCGACCCCCCCGCAGTAGCCATGCTACCCCCTTTTGAGTCGGGACCCCCAGTTTGTGAAAAGCCACCCTAATGATAAGTGAGAGTGATGGTTTTATGAAATGTCCACTAGATTACGATGCTGAACCAGAAAAACCTATTGTATTATACCAGAAATAATCACTAAACGTTCTGTATAACTTTTAAACATTTCCAAACATTGCATCTATAATAACATAGTGACTCACTGCTTGCCAGTTGCGCTGCTTTGGTCAGTTGATTAGCATCGTGACTAGTGAAAATAAATACCAGAGACCGTGGAGTTTTACTACGCAACAAAATATGTGGATGATGTTTTGGATCACATGGCACGGTAGTATTCCGTGAAAGCTGGCTCCCGACAGTGGTCTGTTCAAGTGTTCTACAATGTATTGGACCAAGCAGCCATCAACTCCTGGGTATTTACAAAGAATGCACGGAGAAGAATTTACCAAGGAGAGAATATATTTTACAGTTAGCACAGGAACTTTGCAAGAAGCATTTGGAACACAGGGAGACTGCCAAGCGTGTACCCACAGCTGAAGCTGGCAACCCCGTTGAGAGCCGCAAGAGACGCCAATGCCAGGTTGGCATGTGCAATAAAAATAAAACTTCAGACAGCTTCGCCCTGTGCAGAAAGGCAGCGTAGAGTGCATTATGTGTGTTCATTGTGAACAGCCTTGGACTCAAGGTAAAGGAATACCCTTTTGTCGAAAAAAATAACATAATTGAACTTTTTTTTTTTTTTAATAACTTGTGCTGTGCGCTTCTGTTTTTTTTTTCTAAGTTTATTTGTCTGCGTTGTTCAGTTGCTTTTGCTCATCTGATAATAAACCGATTGATGTTGAAAAGTAAATGTATTGCTGTCGTTTCAGTTTTATAAATGTAAACCGATGTCTGTTCAGGTGTTTATATACATTTTCTTATTTTGATTTGGAAAATAAATGTGTGTATATATATATATATATATATATATATATATATATATATATATATAGTAAAATATGCTTTTGCTGTTCAGATGTTTGTGCCGTACTCAAAAAAAACAAACAAACAAAAAAAACCAATTACTTCTGATTGTTTCTCCTTTCTGCTGTGGGGCTTCTAGGTATGAGTATATCTCCGGTCCTTCTAGTGTTAAAGTAGCTTCTTATTTCTAGCACAATACCTGGGTTGGTTTACATTCAAGCATTGGATTTTTTCCTATTAATTTTTTTGATCATTTTGTTGCAATATAGAAATTAAGACATGCATACATGCATGCATGTTTGCTGAAGTATTCACCCCCTACCAATAACGTCACATTTTGTTGAATTACAACAAAAAAAATCTTTGCGCCTCTACCACTTTATCCCTGACTTGGTCTTCATGGTTGCTTTGTTGGATCACTATGTGAGTTGCAGCTTGAAAGTATTTATATACCTGAGGGAAATGATCTACAAGTTAAACCACTTTGAGTATACACAGGCTGAAACCATTTCACTAATTTTGTGACCTTTTTAAACAAATCATTTGCACCTGAGCTGATTTAGGGCTGCAGTAATAAAGGGGTTGAATACAACTGAGATTAATCTGATTTTTCTCTGTAAATCTTATTTATTTATATTCTGTATGCATTTTTTAACTTTGTCAATGTGGAGTAGTGCTGCTGTGATGACTTAGCAGATAGTGATAGAATAAAGGTCTTTAGCATGTTCTGATAGAGTAAAGGTCTTTAGCATGTTCAAACCTTGTTTCAATTTTGGTCTTCACACAGATTTTATTCTGGAGGTAGTTTCTGTAAATATATTTCCTCATGTGATTCACAAAATGATTACATTATCACAAGCTTAAACACGACTTGCTTGCAAAGGTGTATTAATCCTAATTTTGACATTAAAGAAAGTAAATAAATGTTTTGTTTGTTTTTGTAGAACTCTTTTCACTGAGATGAGGATCCTGATTGAACACCTTACAATGAAGCCTGCCTGCCCCGTGTTCCTAAGAAGAATGTTTCTCAATAGCATTGCCCTTATTAGCCGGTTGGCACCAACAGGGGCATAATGAGACTGGGATATTGTCTGGTTATGGAAAACATCCTGAATGTTTCCAGCAGCTGGTCCTTCTGCTAAATACTGTATTGCTAACAGTTTATTCCATAATGCACTGAATCGTTGTTTGAGTAGGAACCTTTCAAAATACAGGTCTATATTGTTTATCTCTTAAGTCTTTTAAGGTTTGTAATCCTAAATGCTATGATCCCAATCAGCCCTAAGGATTTTTTAGTTTTTATAAATCAGTGGCAGTCCCCTTTTCTTTTAGGTATGAGGGAAACAATAAAAATCCACTGTATCAGTAGTTTTTTCTTAAATGTGTGTTCTGCATAAATGCAACTTTTTTGTTTGGATAATTGAGTTTTGTTTCCAATGTACAGTAGCAACTGAATGATATATTGATTTAATCATCATTATACTGTATTATACCAGCCAAAATTATTTCAAAGGAGTCAACATATTAATATTTTGCCATGCCAATAACACAAAATATGAATTTTTAATCAAAGTTAGAAATACAGAAAACATTGCACACCATTTTATCAACAGTAGTTTCTTCTGAAATATTCTTTAAAAAAATCTTTAAATACCATTTGAAGAATTTTATTTTTCAACGGAATGTGCGTGATCTTTGATGTACCATATATTTAAACTGCATTTCAATATCCCCTTTCATCTGTGTTCAGCATGTGGTTTTCAGGAATTAAAATAAATACGTGAATGTGTGATTACAAGATGTACAGCCATGGAGTCAGTATGTGGTCATGTAGCTGGACCATACAAAGACTTTGATAATAAATAACTTGTATTAAAACAAAAAAGGTTAAGTACCCCATTAGATTATTGATGGCTTTATTTTAATGTGTTGGCGTGGTTATGATAACATGATTTAAGTTATATAAAGCGTTCTGTATTTCCATGTTGCTGTTATAAAAAAAATCTGCATAGCCAACATGAAGGAAGCTTTTATTACTTATAATCTGGTACTATCCTACAACATGAAAAAATTAGCAGTTACGGTTCCATTACTATACAAGAAATTCAATAATTTCTGTATATCTGTCTGTAGTGCATGTTAATTGTTGAAAGCATCCTTGTTACTTAAATATGGGTAGCAATGTGTTCAGTGTAGAAGCCTTGAGCTCTAGGTACACATTTAGAAATACTATTAAATCTATTTCAGTTTGGTATTTATTTTCCATATATTAAAACTTTTTCAAAGCTTGTTATTTATCAGCTTTTTAATGAGCTATTTCTGCTGTTGCAGATATAGCGGCTTGAACTTCTGTCGTATAATTTTCCTTGGTTCAGGTGTATTCTATTCTGCATTGTGTCATGGGATTTTATATTGGCAACGGTTTCTAATTGAATAAAGTATATGGCTGGGACTTGTTTCTGAATGTTTGAACCATTTCACAACTGTTTTTAGGAAAATTAAGAAGACACACATCATTTATTGTATATAGAGTGTATACGTGTATTTAAAGGAAAAAAACATATAGTACGTATATAGATAAAATATAGAGAGAAAATGTCATCAAGTTTATACCAAGTAATAGAAAATGGCTTTTGTATCTTGGTAAGTTCTGTGGTTTCACCAAAATCGAAAGTTGTTGAGACCTGAGTGACTATATGGAATTATCCTGGCATCACTTTCTAGGCTATAGGTAAGATCCATGGTGCCAGGCTCATTACTTACACGTCTGGTTTCACCTAATGAGGTCTTAGTTAATGCAGAACAATATTAGTGGTATTTAAGGTCTATGAAAACATGTTTCAGTGAAAAACAAGCAACATAAGGGGACCATGTTCAAATCAAGGGATTCTATACTCTTCACTAAGCATATTTTGAGATTGTTTTGTGCTTCGAACTGAAGAGTCAGAACAGTACACAAGCATTTGTTTGACATTCAGTTTTAAAAAATAAAAAGTGAATGGGTTGGTAAATAAATTGCAACGCGAGACTCATTCAGAATCTTTAAATATAAGTAATAGATTTGGTAGTGAATCTGCAGCAATATATGTTTGTCTGAGATTGCATCCCTTTTCCAGTATATTCTTGGCTTGAACTTGAATTTCTTTAAATGTCTACTTCATGCAGTGCTGGTACAGTGTTTGACACTAGGGGTGTGTGAACGTGAGAGAATGAATCTGAGCTGCAAATCTACCTCCTGACCAGGAACACGCCAAGTAAGTTTGGTGGTATGCCTTCACAGGCATAGAATATATAGAACTAGACCCTCCATCAGCTGAGTTTGATTGAGCAGTTGTGCCACCAGTAATTGATAATAAGAGGGAGAACAGCAAAGAGACAGGTAAGTTTTACAAATATATTTTTTAACTAGCTGAAATATACATACCCTTGATGAATAAAAGTTGATTTAGCAAGAAAATGCAGGTGTTCTAAATACACTGTTCAGATTTATTCATACCCTGTAAATATGTCAGAAATACTTTCAATTTAATCCTGCCATGCCTTTTACTCATCTGGTAGTTTAAAAAAACATCAGGAAGGATATTCGGCCACTGTGTGTGTGTGTGTGTGTGTGTATATATATATATATAGGTAGAAACAGAAATTGCAGAGTAACAAGCTTACATACTGTATATGTTTTGACTTTTGCTTTCACAGCTGAATAGACACTAACTAGACACATCAAGAGTTGGAGAGTAATTTAATACTATAATATCAAAGTTTAAAAATACCCTTTTATTGAAGTTAAATAAATTAAACCCTGGAAACGCTGCATGTATCTGCATGTATCTGCAAGTTTACTTTGGTTACAGCACTCTCAGCAGCATGATTATTATCACCCAAGATGGCGGGCAGAAATCTCACAAAACTGGACTGTAAAGTCATCTTATTGGTAGTCTAGTTCTAGATATGGCTATGGGGCGTAGCTGTAAGATTGCTGCACAGCTCTATTGTGATCACCTGTGTTGTGCGGCGATTGGGTAGAGAGTGGTGTCACACAACACTCACGGGGAGGAGTTTGGCAGTACAAAAGGGACACAACTATGTGAGTACGGCCGCTTACGCTAACACGCTGACAAGCCAGAGCATTGCTTGCTTGCTTGCTTGCTTGTTTTGTGTTGTATTTGGCAGACGAACACCACGGGCGCTGAAGCACGGAGCCTGGTTACAGCACCACGGGCGCTGAAGCACGGAGCCTGGTTACAGCACCACGGGCGCTGAAGCACGGAGCCTGGTTACAGCACCACGGAGCATAAGCACACTTGCACCCTGGAAACTGTATTTATTGTTTTATTGCTTTTGGGATCTCATTGTTTAAATCCCCCATAACATTGCTGGTAGAGGGGAGAGTTGTTGAATAAATGGGACACTTACTGTCAGCTGCCTGACGATGAGCAGCTTGGTCTTGAAATGAACAAAATAGATTGAAAAATGTATAATATTCTTATATTACAGATCACAGCACATAGATACTAATTTAGGCCTCAGTGGGGAAATATAGTCCTCTTGCATATTTCAGAAAAATGTGAAACCCATTCAATAAAATCCAATAAACATAATAATCACAGCCTGCTGACACTAAGAAAAAGGGCCTCATTTGCTTCTTCTTTTAAGCAGCGATTTAGTGTGTCCCTGTAGGTTTTCAAATCAGATCAGCACAGTAATTTAGCCTTTACTGCGCTGGTAAATGAAAGCCCACAGATCCATATGTGTTTTGTGTTCTGCTAAATCAGCAGGAATGATAAATTTGGTGGTTTGAAATTGGACCCGTCTAGGGCTTGCTGCAATGGTTGTGTGCGATAATGTCTTCAGCTGTAATTTACTGTGACCTTTTGCATGTGTGCTTTGTATGACAACTATAGTGTAATTCCAACAAAATTGTTTTGGGTTTTGTTTTGACAGCAGTTTTATATGTGTTATCTGCAATATAGACAAATAAGCCTTTCTTTTCTTGAGTTGAATACATTGTACACTGTTCCCTATTGAAAGGGACAGCACTTTCCCTGCATTGTGTTTGTAACATAAACAGCATAGTTCATGAATGAACACGGAGAGCTGTGGTGATTTCAATGAAGATAGCCGGGTGTAACAGGGCGTTCCCAATAAAGTTGCCATATCATAAATTCCTTAAGATTCCCTGTGCACCATTGTGGTTTATATAACTTGCTACCTGCATTCTGTTTTTGGATTTCCTAGTGACTTTCAGACATTACAGTCCTCTGCAGCTGTCATCTTCCCCTTCAGTCTCCAATTGTCTCCGAATGGATTTTCTGGGGTGTTTGCCATTCCTTAACGATGCATGACTCAGTGCTTTTCATTTGCCTCTTGCAGAGCAGTTACAATTAGACACCCACTATCACGCTCCTTTCATAAACAATTTTTTCCTTCTACCAGTTTTACATCCAACAACCAAAGGCTTTAGGCATGGTATTACACATTTCATTACTTCACAAAGATACTTTCCTATAACTACCTTTTTAAAAACTTTGTTTACTAGTAATTCCTCTTAATGTCCATAGAGATGGGCTAGCACAGATATTCTTCAGATGTGAGCAATGGGTTTCTGAAGTGAGGGCCAAAATAAGTAACAGGAACAGACATTTCTCTGAAGGGAAGGAAGTTGCACCTGTGTAATAAAAATGTAAATGACTTCTAAAAAAAAAGACAGCTGCAAAATATACAATGGCTCTCAAAAGTACCACAGCTTGGACTTTTCCACATTTTAATGTGTTACAACATGGAATCAAAATGGATTTGATTAGAAGTTTTTGCCAATGGTCAGCACAAAAAAAGTCCATTGTCAAAGTGAAAAATAAAATCTACAAATCGTTCTAAATTAACGTTGGTTCCAGACTCCTACAATTTTCTGTGGGAAAAAAATAAAACTGCCTCCTATTTTCTATTCTAAATGCTCCTTTATCTAATCTCCATTTGTGACCCCTGGTCCTTGTGTCTTTTTTCAGGTCGAAAAAGTCTCTTGGGTCGACATTGTCAATACCTTTTAGAATTTTGAATGCTTGAATCAGATCGACGCATAGTCTTCTTTGTTCAAGACTGAATAGATTCAATTCTTTTAGCTTGTCTGCATATGACATGCCTTTTAAACCCAGAATAATTCTATTGCAAAGTTTTAACATTACTTCCCTTGATTTAAATTCAACACTTTTCACTATATATCCCAGCATTCTTTTTTATAGCTTGCCCACATACTAGTATGCTGTAGATTCTTTGGTGGACTGAAGCATATTTGTTCTGTGCAGAATTTTAAAAAAGCATGTTTCTCTATGTGAATATTTACCCTACTGTGTTTAAGACAGCCATATTCATGGTGGCTGTTCTAAATACTGTATTACTTTGAATTACTGCCGCCCTTGAATAAGTGGCACAATCAGATCTCAGATTTGTAATAGACACCGCCCTCAATAATGAAACTTGTAAATTTTTTTTTTCCTTACCCTAGCTCAAATAAATGCAACACTTAATAAAGAAACACATTCAAAACATAGTATGGCAAAACATTACAAATAGAAACAAAATCAATTGAATAAACTTGAATAAAGTATATTTCAAAGAATACAATTACCCAAGCAAAAAATTGAATCGCGCAGTTACACAGCACTATATACTGATACAGCAGCACTAAAATAAATATATGTATATATTTAAGAATTAGCAAAAGAAGTAATAGATTTTAGTTGTAATGCAGGAGTGTTGTCTCATCATTTAAGCTTCTTGAATGCATTTGTGTTTTGGTTGTATGCATTGTATTTTGGCTAATAAGAGGTGCTGCAGAATCCTGATCCAGCCAGGAAGTTCGGAGAGTGGGGGGTGTGGTGTTCTGGGGTGTCGGCAGGCTAGTGGCTCTTTCACTGTAGCGTTGCTGTTTAGGGGATAACCACGGGATGAATTCATCTTAATATATATTAGAGAGTTCAGCCCTGTGACTTGTAGAAACTGCTGTAAGAAAATAAAGGGAAAATAAACCGACCTGCTCGGTGTCGAATTGACATTTGTCTCGTTATTATTTCCCTCTCCACGCTACACTGGTATGTGTCCTCACCTATTCAAACACTGATCTGCGAGATCAACAGCTTTCAGTTGAAAGTTATAGAACTTCTTCACCGTCCTGATCAAGTTGTATCCGCAGAAATAAACTTCAATATACCCCTCCGTCAAATACCGCAAAGTTTTGAAAACCATAGTACTTCTAATTACCGTCGCCCTTGAATAAGCATTGCAGCTGTTTTTAGCAATTTAAAATAAATGCTGCAGCGTTAATTCAAAGTAATATGGTAAGCATTGTAATGATTTAATTCTAGCTTGTGTTTGATGTACCGTGCTATAGAAATGGGAAGAGCTTGTGGAAGGGTGGTGGGTAATTTACTGACACAGGAGACAGACAGGTGAATTTGGCAACACCGCACAGGTGCCCAGTTTTATTTCAGGGTGCTATTTTTTCTTTAATCCGGCAGATGGCGCTGTGGGTTCGTTGTCTGATTTACCAATGATGGTAAACAGAACCACGGGCATACCAAGCGATGGTACACAATACCGGCGCCCTTGCAGGTGCTGGAATCAACTCCCCAGTAATGTTGTTGAAGCTGACACCCTGGGATCCTTCAAGAAGCTGCTTGATGAGATTTTGGGATCAATAAGCTACTAACAACCAAACGAGCAAGATGGGCCGAATGGCCTCCTCTCGTTTGTAAACTTTCTTATGTTCTTATGTTCGAAACAATAATTCAAAACAGAAGGCACAAGGAAACAGGGAAAATAAAACAGTAACAAAACTACAAAGAAAAGGTGCTGCACTTTGCAGCGATATCCTGGTCGCCGCTGCCCGTGCGACCCGGATCACAGTCCTACACTGCCGGCTCACTAGCCTGCTCTGATATACTCATCAGGGGTCTGCCCAAGACTTCCCCGCCCTCAATGTCTCGCTCTGAACCTCCGTTTCTTTCTCTCCCACTGGTTCTCGGTCCTGGACCAGCCCTTCCGCACTCTCGGCATGTTTAACAGGGCAGCCCTGAGGAAACAACGGAGCGTTAATTTATAGGGCTAACAATCTCCCAAGACGCGCCTCTCAGCCATTCAGAGATGGGAAAAGTCCACACACCCACTTTCCCACCTCCCCGTGTCACTGCCATGACTCACAGGTGGTTGTTGGGCGACTGCCGCCCTCTTCCTGCAGCCCTGTGAACACGTCAGCAGAGTCAGCACAGATCTCTCCGTTACAGAGCTGTTAAAGCAAGTGGAATTATGATTTCTGTGTATTGCTTTAGAGAGCTGGAGGTGAGGGGAAGCCATGAGGCGCTTGGCAGAGAACACAAGCTGAGGAAAGAAGTGGAAAGAGAGTATAAAGAAAGCAGGTCCATTACAGAGATCCGAAATTCCTTTAACCCCAGTTAATCATTTTATGTAATAACAAACCTGTCTTTGGAAATGTATATGCCTAGATGCAATATGGTTCATTTCAAAATCCTAGACTGAATTGGTACTTTAGGAAAAAAAGTTGAATCATTGGAAAAGATTTGCATTTGAATTGTGTATGAGGCTTCTATGTAATGTGCTTGGTTGTGATGGTGAGTAAAGAATGCAGAATTTTGGTGTGGTTCTAGAACACAGTCATCAGAATTGTAAATGTACTCTTCTCCTCTAGTAGGGATTTATGTTTCATTGAATACCCTGCTGTTCTAAGGAGTTTTTTTTTTTCTTTTCAAGGCAGATTTGTTTCAAAATCAGAAGCTGCCAAAGGAGTACAATGATTTTTTAGGCGACACTAAGGTAAGGTTCTGTGTCTTTGTTACCATGATAATGAAATACTTTATTTCTTTTGCTTTGTGAAGAAAGTTTTTATAATGTATATTTAGTTTTCTTCATTCCCACAGCCTCGTTCTGGCAAGAGGTTAACCTTTTTACAAGGACCAGGAAAGGTTATGACGGTGGCTATATGCATGTAAGTTATATTCAGTACAGCTATTGATTTAAACATCTTCTTTTGCAGTTTGTACCATTTAGATGTGAAAAGGAAAACCAATAGCAAGTAATTCGAAACTGTAAGAGAACTAGTGTTAATATCTAGATGAGTGTAGCCAGGTTCCTGTGTAATTTGACAACCACTGATCACAACACTCATGCCTAAGCTGAATGGGCACCTCACAAAGTGATGCTGCTTTTAAAACTAGGATATCAAAACACAGACAAAAATAATGAAAAACATCACTGAACGATTCCCTCCCTTAAAATAATATTCCTGCTTTGGGTTTTTCTCTACAGAGGAATTGCTTGCATTGGGTATCAGTCAGCCTGTCAGGAAGGAACCCAGACCCTGGCCATCCGTAAGATGTTTTTTTTTTTTCTTTTCTAGTTACAAATTCTTATTCCACGAGCAGGCAAGAATTGTAAAGCAAAGTTAACCAATTATTGGTTTCTAAATATACCATTGCATTAAGTCATTATCGTTATTCATGAAAAGAAAGCATGTTGGCATACAGTACCTGTAAAACCGGGTCATTTTTAAAGTAATTGCAGCCATTCTTACCACATTGGTACTTCCATTAACTACATAGGTCTCTAACATGCACTTCTTAAAGAATTTTCTTTTTCATTATAAAACCAAGACAGCTAGTAGTACATTAAGTTCTCAGTTGACTTGCCTTGCTTTCCAGGAAGTCTGTTACTGCCTTGGTTACCGCAGCAGCATCTTCAGGGTCAAATTCTATAACTTGTGTTCTAGATTAAAGTGACATAGGTTTGAAATGAAGTATGTTTTATGGTTCATAGGTTTGAAATGAAGTATGTTTCTGAAGTGTCTTAGGCACCCTGTCTACAAAATGTATCGCTAGTATTCTCTGTCTTTTAGGTATGTTTTTTCAAACATGCACTACATTGCATCCCTCATAAGTGGTGTTTGCATCTTCATGATGGGAGCTGGCCTTACGTGGTACCATGGGATTATAGGCCTAACGAACCCTCAGCCTATCGAATCTTTACTTTGCGTAAGAGCAATTTAGTCATGGTATTGTATTTGAGCCCATTTGTCCCTGCTGTTGTGTTTCCTCTTTGAATACCTGGCAGCAGCTTTGCTTCTTATAATGTCAGTGTACCTAGCATTTGTATTCATGGGAGCAGTTTGTGTGGGGCTAGTAGATAATGCCCCAACTCAGTCTTTGCAGAGAGCTGAACATAGTTCTTTAGTGTGCCGCTTCAGCTGTTCGTCTTCCATATTGATCCAGATGCATGTTGCAGAATGATGCTTTACAGTTAAAATAAGGAAATCTGCTAAACACAAGCCTTATTAAAGAGGAAGGTCATATTCTGGCTTCAAGAAATAATTTGTGGATCCCAGGATGAATGAAATGAACTCTGCCTGAAAGTGGGGGTACAGATAAGGCACCCAGGGATCTGCTTCAGCAGTTTCTTTTTTTGGACAAACTTACTTAAGGAATTTTGTATTTACTTTTTATCTTCAGGCATATTGCATTCTGGCGGGGTCACTATTCTCAGAAGAAGGTATGTAAAGATGTATTGTATTACCTTGTTAATCCCATGTGAAATATTCTTTCAGGTGACTTTGATAGGCACTTCAAAAAAGGTTTTAATAAAGCTCAAAGTATTGCTGTTCTTTAATAGTTTTTTTTCTTTTCTTTCAAACAACATTTTGTGGCGATCAATGAAACCAAGAAAAGTGCTGAAATCAGAGGAGTCTCATTTTATGAATATGGTGTGTGCCTGTTTTTCAGAAATTGAAGTAAAATATTCAGAGTGGCTCAAGATACATTATACATCTGTAAAAGCTGAATTTAGTTTATTTTAGTTTTGGTTCATAGCAGGGCACAGATAATGCTCAAACATGCTGATTTGATTGTGATGAGCCCTGTTCACACTTGCATGTTTATACCGGTGTCGTCGTGGAACAGTATCACAACATCTGTTCACACTGGAGTTGTTATTGTTGTGGTAACGGTATAACTGTATCGAAACAAAACCCAGACAACAGCCAGTTTCATACTGACACAGCTGCGATGTGTCTCTGAGTAGTGAAGTGTGACAGGTGGATCTGTACGACAACAGAATGTATTACCAAGATTCTCAACTCTGCCTTTACTTCTGTCATGCCACTTTAATTAATGTATCGGTTGTCTATATTTACAGATAAGTTACACTAGTAAAAATATATACAAACTGACAACTAATACCAATAAAGCTTTATAATTGCACCCATCTGCTTTAGTACTGTGTAACAGGCTCGTCTCTGTTTTCTGCACATTCCCCATCTGTACAGAAAAGTACATTTTTCATTCCTACGGGTTGGGTTTTTCGTCGAGACATCCTGGGCAAGAGTAAACTAGACTTCTCAATTTTTTTTTTTTATTTTTAAACCTGGAGATAATATAAGTTCAGTCCGACACGACTCCATTGACAGTCAATAGAAAATCTTCTCCCGAGCTCTCTTTATCCCACAACCCTTTGCGTACAGTGTGACTGAGCTCCATCGAGTCTCTTGAGTTTAGTATCTTGGTGTAATACAGAACGTCTTTGATATAAGTGTATCGATGTAAATCAGCTTACACGTGGACCAGTATATTGCAACAGTATTGGTCTTGTACTGGTGTTGAAAAGTGAGTTAGGACAGAAAGTGGCATCGTATCGGTATATTGTAAATGCAAGTGTGAACAGGGTAATGGAGAGTAGGGATGGGAATTTTAAAAGTGTAAAATCTAAAGAAGTGGTCAAACGTTTAATAATATGCTAGACATTTCTGTATCTGATGCCGAGAGACTAATGCATGCCTTTGTTTAATCTAGAATGGATTACTGTAATGCACTTCTCTCTGGTATCCCAAAAGGTGTGGTGTCTTCTTGCAGCTCGTTCAGAAAACAGCTGCTAAAAAATAGTGACCAGGTTAGCCCTGTTTTAGCCTCCTTACACTGGTTCCCTGTGCAGTATAGATTAGGTTTTAAGATTTAGCTGTTAACCTAAAAGGATTAGCACCTAGTTATTTGCAGGAGTTACTGACCCCGTATCATCCAAATCACACTCTGAGATCACAGGATGCGGGGCTGCTGGTTATGCCTAGATCAACAAAATCAACATGGGAGGAAGGGCTTTTGCATGCAGAGCCCCTAAATTACGGAATGCCCTTCCTTCTTTCATCAGGGAAGTTGGGACTGACAGTTTTTAAGTCAAGACTGAAATGCCCTGTTCCCTTGTTTGTCTCATGTTACAGTAACTATCATGCTATTTGACAGTGTCAGTCTTCCAGCCGGACTGGCTAACCTGGAATTTCCTTTTTTGTTTAGTTTACCACCAGATGTCATTGTTTTGCTGAACTTACTTCAAACTGCTTCTAAAGACACAGCTGGTGGGAGAAATTATATTTAGAGTACCTATTTTTCACTTACATTCGACCCACGTATTAAGTAACTTAACCAAAGGGAACCCCTGTTGTGATAGCCTGGGGTTTCTGGGTGTGGGAACACTTTTAGGAGCAGTGTCTACATTCCTAATATACACCAATACCGAGGCACTTCTGGGAAGACCTGTCCAGCCAGAGCAGGTACAGAAACTCACTGAGTTCCTGGAGAGCGACCCTGCTGTAAGGTAAGCACGCCACATAGGGATACTCTACTTACTCCGTGGTAGGACAGCTTCTCAAACGATGCCGATAACTAGAAATTAACAACCAACAACAACCTTGTTTCATCATCTCTCGAATGTTAAACAGTGGTCAGTTTTTATAAATATTACCTTATTTAGGGTCAAAAACAATACATTGAAACAGGTGCCTTATTGGTATGCTGCTGTTCATTTTTTGTTGACTATTTTCCCTTGCATCCTGCTACAGTGCTGTACATTGGCTTAAAGCACTTTTTAAATTTCTTTTTTCAGTCATTTCATATGTTGCAAAATCATTCATTTCCTATATGCAACCCAACATGGGACTATTAATCTCCTATTACTGTACATTAAAACAGAATGTGAACTCGTTGTCCCTCTAGTCAAAGTGAAAATAAAGTGAGCCTTCAATGAGTGCTAAGCAAGGTTTTAAAATTCGTTTTATCACCTCTGATTATCAGTAGCAACATTTTACACTTCAGCTTTGCATTTCAAAAGCGAGGCTAACAGAGTTAAAGCTGCTGCTGCTGCTGCTGCAGTTGGTGTCATATCCGGTCCTGTTCTGCAGCTGTATTACTCCAATGCCCAATAAACTATACTGTATTTTTTTACTATTTATATTAAATTTAAATACATGAGTGCATCACTGTAGTGGTACCTCGAACGTATAGAAAAGCAATAGGCTAAGTTCAGAGTGCATCCCTATTATAAAAACAAGCTAGGGGAGGCTAGTTATTTAACTGGTCACTTTCTTCGTTGTACATTTGAACAGTGCTCCTGCAAGGTCGCTTGTTCATCTTAACTGTTTCTTTGTCGATGCTTTTGTTTGTTCCAGGGCTGTGCATGATGTAAAGGATAGACATTGGGTTGAGCAAAGTACGCTTCAAGGCAGAAGTAGACTTCGATGGGCAAGTCATAACCAGGTCCTACCTAGAGAAGCAAGACATTGAACAGATATTAAATGTATGTAAGTGTTGTTTGCATGTGAAGTAAAATATAATTGTAAGTATCAAACTTGTTTAGTTTATACAGAAACAGAAACAGGAGTTTGAAGGTGAATGAAATGGAGTTTCATGTTTTCACGGTGTCAGCATTCAAGATTCCTTATCCACACCCTCATTTGCAGCTCCAGGACCAAAAGGAAGAGACAGCCTATTAGCTTTGCCTATTGCCCAGTCAGTCCTTTTTATTTAAAAGCCCAACCCATCATGCACTTCAGGTAGGGTTGGACGATAATGACATTTTCAGCTATCAATTATCGTCTGTAAATTATGACGATAATCATGTTTATCGGCAGCATAGTTGGCAGTCTAAGTCACTGCTTTTAGAAGAAAAATACTAGACAGTATATGCACAGTTCCTAAATTTCTGGTGGGTGCCCAGAACAAATGTGAATATAAAAATACACCTATTGTAATTTGTCTATTAATAAATTATGTAGTTCATGTTTTAATATACATTTTAACAATATATATATATATATATATATATATATATATATATATTATATATATATATATATATATATATATGATATATATTATATATTATAAGAAATTTGTGCACAATTGTTAATTTAAATGACATTTACTTTCATAATAAGGTGCCACCAAATGTATTACATAACAAAACTAAATTGATATTGTTACCTGGAAGCATTTGTTTTCTTTACTATTGTGGCGAATCTTCCATTAAGAGAATCACACTAGGTTAAAAAAAAACCTGCGTGTGTGTGTGTGTGTTTGTGTGTGTATATAGTTGTATAGGAACATATTGAGTTTTGCACATCACTGCTTGTATGCAAACAGTTAAATCAAATAAACCGCCTCTCCTTCCATCCTTCCATTAAAAGTTAACTCTCTTCTATTTATGCAACTACCCTTTTACAATAGCAACAGACCATGTAAATATAACTATATATATATATATATATATATATATATATATATATATATATATATATATATATATATATATATACTGAGTGTATAAAACATTAGGAACACCTTCCTAATATTGATTTGCACCCCACTTTGCCCTCAGAACAGCCTGAATTTGTCAGGGCATGGACTCTACAAGGTGTCGAAAGCGTTCCACAAGGATTCTGGCCCATGTTGGCTCCAATGCTTCCCACAGTTGTGTCAAGTTGGCTGGTAGTGGATCTCTACTCCGAATAGCTTGTTCCATCTCATCCCACAGATGGGCAGGCCAATGCAGTAAGCTGAATTCACTGTCATTTTGGTGGAACAATTCCTGGACAATCCTAGCCCTGTGGCATGGGGTATTATCCTGCTGAAAAAATCCATCCATACACTGCTGCCATGAAGGGATGCACCTGATTGGCAGTGATGTTCAGATATACTGTGGCATTCAAACGTTGCTCCACTTTTATCAAGGGGCCCAATGTGTGCCATGAAAACACACCCCACACCATCACACCACCACCACCAGGCCGCAATGCTGACACACGGCATGATGGATGCATGTACTCATGTGGTTTTCTCCATACCCTAGACCTCCCATCAGCAAGAAACAGCAGGAACCGGGATTCATCAGACCAGACAATGTTTTTCCAATCCTCCAGTGTCCAGTGCTTTCGTTCCTTAGCCCACTCCAACCACAGTTTCTTGTGTTTTGCTGAAAGAAGTGGAACTCTGTTAGGTCATCATACCCCATTCGTGTCAAGGTATGACGAGTTGTGCATTCTTTTATGGGTCTTTCGGCACCAATGTTGTACTGGACTGTCAGTTGACTAACTGTAGCTAATCTGTTGGTCTGCACAATTCGTGTCAGCCTCCTTTGGCCTCTTTCATCAATGAGCCGTTTCGACCACTGGCCTGCCATTGGCTGGATGTCCTTTGGGTGGTGGACCATCCTTGATAAACACGGGAAACTGTTCAGTGTGAAAAACCCAGCAGCGCTGCAGTTCTTGACACACTCAAACCGGTGCGCTTGGCACCTACTACCATACCCCGTTCAAAGGCACTTAAATGGCACTTTTGTCTTGCCCATTTACCCTCTGAATAGCACACATACACAATCAATGTCTCAATTGTGTCAAGGCTTAAAAATCCTTCTTTAACCTGTCTCCCCTTCATCTACACTGATTGAAGTGGATTTAACAGGTTACATCAATAAGGGATCATAGCTTTCACCTGGATTCACCTCATCAGTCCATTTCATGGAAAGAGCACGTGTTCCTAATGTTTTGTGCAGTCAGTGTGTGTGTGTGTGTATATATATATAAGAACATAAGAACATAGGAAAGTTTACAAACGAGAGGAGGCCATTCGGCCCATCTTGCTCGTTTGGTTGTTAGTAGCTTATTGATCCCAAAATCTCATCAAGCAGCTTCTTGAAGGATCCCAGGGTGTCAGCTTCAACAACATTACTAGGGAGTTGATTCCAGACCCTCACAATTCTCTGTTTAAAAAAGTGTCTCCTATTTTCTGTTCTGAATGCCCCTTTGTCTAATCTCCATTTGTGACCCCTGCTCCTTGTTTCTTTTTTCAGGCTAAAGAAGTCCCTTGGGTCGACACTGTCAATACCTTTTAGAATTTTGAATGCTTGAATTAGGTCGCCACGTAGTCTTCTTTGTTCAAGACTGAACAGATTCAATTCTTTTAGCCTGTCTGCATATGACATGCCTTTTAAGCCCGGAATAATTCTGGTCGCTCTTCTTTGCACTCTTTCTAGAGCAGCAATATCTTTTTTATAGCGAGGTGACCAGAACTGCACACAATATTCAAGATGAGGTCTTACTAGTGCATTGCACAGTTTTAACATTACTTCCCTTGATTTAAATTCAACACTTTTCACAATGTATCCGAGCATCTTGTTAGCCTTTTTTATAGCTTCCCCACATTGTCTAGATGAAGACATTTCTGAGTCAACAAAAACTCCTAGGTCTTTTTCATAGATTCCTTCTCCAATTTCAGTATCTCCCATATGATGTTTATAATGTACATTTTTATTTCCTGCATGCACTACCTTACACTTTTCTCTATTAAATGTCATTTGCCATGTGTCTGCCCAGTTCTGAATCTTGTCTAGATCATTTTGAATGACCTTTGCTGCTGCAACAGTGTTTGCCACTCCTCCTACTTTTGTGACATTTGCAAATTTAACAAGTTTGCTTATTATATCAGAATCTAAATCATTAATGCAGATTAGGAATAGCAGAGGACCTAATACTGATCCCTGTGGTACACCACTGGTTACCACACTCCATTCTGAGGTTTTTCCTCTAATAAGTACTTTCTGTTTTCTACATGTTAAACACTCCCTAATCCATGTACATGTGTTTCCTTGAATCCCAACTGCGTTCAGTTTGAGAATTTATCTTTTGTGCGGGACTTTGTCAAAAGCTTTCTGGAAATCTAAATAAACCATGTCATATGCTTTGCAATTATCCATTATCGATGTTGCATCCTCAAAAAAATCAAGCAAGTTAGTTAGATACGATCTCCCTTTCCTAAAACCATGTTGACTGTCTCCCAGGACCCTGTTACCATATAGGTAATTTTCCATTTTGGATCTTATTATAGTTTCCATAAGTTTGCATATAATAGAAGTCAGGCTTACTGGTCTGTAGTTACCTGGTTCAGTTTTGTTTCCCTTTTTGTGGATCGGTATTAGGTTTGCAATTTTCCAGTCTGTCGGTACCACCCCTGTGTCAAGAGACTGCTGCATGATCTTGGTTAGCGGTTTGTAAATTACTTCTTTCATTTCTTTGAGTACTACTGGGAGGATCTCATCCGGCCCAGGGGATTTGTTTATTTTAAGAGCTCCTAGTCCCTTTAACACTTCTGCCTCAGTTATGCTAAAGTTATTTAAAACTGGATAGGAACTGGATGACATGTGGGGCATGTTGTCAGTATCTTCCTTTGTAAAAACTTGTGAAAAGTAATCATTTAATATATTTGCTATTTTTTTTTCTTCATCTACGATTTTGCCATTTGTATCTCTTAAACATTTAATCTCCTCTTTGAATGTTCTCTTGCTGTTGTAATATTGGAAAAACATTTTGGAATTGGTTTTAGCTCCCTTAGCAATGTTCATTTCTATTTCTCTCTTGGCCTTTCTAACTTCCTTTTTGACTTGCGTTTGCAGTTCTGTGTACTCTTTCTGCGTACTTTCTTTTTGGTCCTTTTTTAATGCTCTGTAAAGTGCCTTTTTTTGCTGAATATTTTTTTTAATTGATCTATTAAACCATTTTGGCAATTTAGTTTTACATTTAGATTTGTCTACTTTAGGGATGTAATTGTTTTGCGCCTCTAGTACTACATTTTTGAAGAACAACCATCCTTCTTCTGTGGGTGTTTTCTCTATTTTACTCCAATCTACTTCTGTTAGTCTCTGTTTCATACCTTCATAGTTTGCTTTTCTAAAATTGTAAACCTTAGCTTTAGTCATTACTTTTGGGGTTTTAAAAAACACTTCAAATGAGACCATGTTGTGGTCTGAGTTTGCCAGTGGTTCTCTGACCTCTGTTTTAGTTATTCTATCTTCGTTATTTGAAAAGACTAAATCAAGGCATGCCTCCCCTCTAGTCGGTGCCTTGACAAATTGTGTTAGGAAGCAGTCATTTGTCATTTCCACCATTTCTATTTCATCCTTCGTGCTACCCACCGGGTTTTCCCATTTTATATGGGGGAAGTTGAAATCCCCCATTAGTATGGCTTCTCCTTTGCTACACGCATTTCTAATGTCATTGTATAACAGATTATTTTGATCACCATCTGAATCTGGCGGTCTATAGCATGCTCCTATTATTATGCCCTTTGAATTTTTGTCCGTTATTCTGACCCATATTGATTCGGTTTTATTTTCTTTGTCCAGGTTTAACACCTGGGCTTCAAGACTGTTTCTTATGTATAGCGCTACCCCTCCTCCTCTTCTGTCCTGCCTATCTTTCCTATATAGTGTATACCCACAAATATTATATTCGTCCCCATCACTCTCAGACAACCACGTTTCTGTAACACCTATCACATCATATTTACCTGTTAGTGTAGTAGCTTCAAGTTCTAGAATTTTGTTTCTGATACTTCTAGCATTTAGATAAATACATTTAATGGTTGTCTTACCTGAGTTGTTGTTCTTGTTTTGATGCGGTCTCCCTTCTGTTTTTTTGTTGATTTCTTCCCCCTTCCTTTCTAGTTTAAATGCTTCTGAACCTGCTCGAGGATCTTTTCTCCAAGTAGACTGGTTCCCTTGTTATTTAAGTGCAGTCCATCCCGTCTATACAGATAGTCCTCATTGTAGAATGTGGTCCAATGATCAAGATAGGTGGAAGCCTTCCCGTGTGCACCACGTCTTCAGCCATGCATTTTGATTAATGTCCATATGGTCCTTTGCAAGGTGCCGGTAGTATACCAGAAAATATCACAGTTTCGGTTTTCTCTTTTAATTTCCTTCCTAGCTCTCTGAATTTGTTTTTGGTCTGCCTCTTCCAATGTTGTTTGTACCAATGTGGACGACTACTGCCGGGTCGTCTCCTGTTCGTTCCAGGAGCCTGTCCACGTTCTCAGTGATGTGCTTGACCGAGGCTCCCGGAAGGGAGCACACTGTTGTAGTAAGGGGGTCCAAACTGCGAATTGAACTTGCTGTGTTTCTCAGTATGGAGTCCCCAACAGTCCTGGATGTTGTTCCTTTCATTCTCTTGTTGTTGGTTCTGCTCATCAAAATTCTGAAGTGACTCAAATCTGTTGGTGTTTTGATTTCTGGTGGTTGTGTTTGACGAAGTTTCTTTTTTTCCCTGCTTCTGCCTACCTGAACCCAGCTGTTCTGACCTTCTATCTCCCTGGTAGCTTTCAGTCTGGTAGCTTTCCAGCTCCATTTCTAGCATACTTACTAGTTTATGCAAGTCCTGGATCGCGTGGCACTTTACGCACACTTGGTTTAGCTCCGCTGGGTTTTCTCGGATTTCCCACATCAAGCAGGTGTCACAGATTACTGGCTTGAAGACCATGTTGAGGGTTTTTTTTTTTTTTGAAGTTTAGTTTCTTCTGCAGCCGTCAGCCTGCTTTCAAACTGCTTCTAAACTGCTCTGTACTTTTCCACGCCTGTACTTCTCCCACTCGCTGTCGCTGGGAAGACTGCCTCGTTTAACTGCGTTGTTCTGCTGTGCTGTTGGCTCCTCCCCTCGCCCATGTCTCAGAACGGCGCTGAATTTGAATCAGCTGCTCCGAGTTTCAGCTTGTTTGTTATCAGAAAAACACACGCGGCTGTTAGACTTTGAGCTGCTGCTGCTGTGTTTCCCCAGTGTCCTCTGTTTTCTGATTAAAGCAATTCAAGATGCAGTTTCTCCTTACTGCTTCTAAACTGCTCTGTACTTTTCCACGCCTGTACTTCTCCCACTCGCTGTCACTTCCACTCGCTGTTGCTGGTGCGATACATTTATCGCTGCAAAAAAATGATTGTGATTATCGATATTTTCGATTATTGTTCCAACCCTAACTTCAGGTACAATGCATCTTCATTCAGCACTTCTGCTATTCTTTATGGACACCAATTATTTCCTTGCTTCATTCCTGATAGTCTTGTTTTACCAACTCTGATCTGTTCTTCTTTGATCTCATCCTTGCACATTTTCACATTTCATTATATGTTCGCCTCCTGTGCCAGGTTATTCCTTTCGCATTCCTGTTCTAGTCTCTGCTATGTACCTAAGGAACAAACACATCTCTAATAACTGGTATTTGTTTTTGGCATTTTGACTTTAGCTCTGCATCCCCAAATCTAATAATCTATCACTTTTTATGCACTGAAGCACCTCAGAGTGCTGTGTGATTCCTTGAAACAGTACATGCTGCAACAATTGTATCAGCACACAGCCGTGAATTCCTTTGTGTTGATCTGTATATGAGTGCAAATTGTGGACCAATTTCATAGCTCAGTGTTCTGTAATGTTTTTTTGTGTGTGTGTGTGTGTGTGTTTTTTTTTATATATATAGTGCATTAATGAAAGTGCATATGTCTTAATTGAAGGACTGGGTTACATTCTGGAAACAATGTGGTCCTCAATTGTTGTGTAGTGTTCAAGGGCTGTAAGGTATTTTTATTTATTTTTTCTGTCCTAACAACTTATTGATATGAAAGGACTCAAATATACTAACCTTGTTTTTCTAATCGGTCGTTCATGTTCTTAATGTCTGCTGTTGGTACATACGTGTGTGTACATACATTAAAACTTGATAAGTTATCTGCTCTTGTCAGGTAGCATACCCCTGATTAGACTGAATTGTTTTTTTTTCACTACAAGAGAATGCAAAAGGCAGCTTGAAAAAGCAACAGCTGCAGTGATTTTAATAAAAAAAAAAATTAAAAAAGGGTTGTTTTCAGTATTAAGTAATGTTGCTCCTCTTTTTTTCCCCCAGGAAATTCAGCAGGTTAAAACTCTAGAGGACTTTGAAAACTTAATTTGAAGCATGGAGAGACTATTATCGACACCCTGGGGGCTGAATTAGACAGGCTTGAGAAGGAACTTAACGTGAGCTAGGACAATTTATCTTCTAACATTTGTATTTAACTGTAGCTCCTCGCTCTCCAAGAATAACAGACCTTAGAAGCCACGTCAAGTATATTTACACTCAGAAGATTAAACATAAAGGGCAGTTTGTTCAAAGAAAATAGAGGCAGAGCAGGTCTGACTAGTTGCTGTGTGCTGGCTGCACGGGTAATTCCTTCTAAAGATAGGAATGTAAACACAGGCAAATAACGATTAATGGGTTTCCACAAAAAAAACTAGATTTAATAACAAAGTTGGTTATGATTTTTATCAAGCAGAATCTGTTTTTTAACTTGATTTTAGTATGCGCCATGTTTTGCAATGTAGTTTTACCTTGGATCTTCAGTAAAAGAAGGTTGATTTTATTAGTGTCCAGTAAGCAAACATTTTAGCTTCTGATGGCATTAGTTTGTCTTCTTGATTTTCAGTTTCTTAGATTTTACCTCAATTATTTAATTATTGAAGGATATGGACACTTTACTAAATTGTCCTTAACCATTTAGGCTAGCTCTGTGTACCTCACAATGTGAGCTCTATTGCAAAACCTCAGAGATTATTGTGTTCTGTTTCGGCAATGTAATCCAGATGTCCGACCCGTATGTCTGGAGATCTTTTAATCTGCCGTGGAGCAGCTGAACCCAACCTCCAGTGCTGGAACTACCAGGATACAGAACTCGCTGACGCACTAGACTTGAATACTCGTTATAAGCATGTGTTAGGCTGTCAGAAGGGCGTACCCTGTAGCTTGTTCCCGGTCATACGTCTTGCACCCTATCACATACTGAAAACACTTGACATCTTTGCTGTAGTGGTAATACTTGTTGACGTCGATTTGTGAATTGCTTGCCCTTCTATTTTAATGTCGAAATCCGATAGAGACTCCGGAGGTAATAAGATACTGTTTTTGTTTTTTTAAATAAATGTAGGTGTCCAGTAAGAATCCAAGTTAAGTAGAAACAGTAACAACTAAGATAAAGACAAGTTTCGACCCCTTGATGAAGTCTGTCAGTTTTAACATGAGTAAAAATAAAGGTTGAAAACGGTAACAGGGTTATTGTTCTTTAGTCAATAGGTCCAATTAGGACAGCGTAGCGAGCAGAGGTTTGTCTACCATAGCATACGACGCAGTGCAAGACAAGGACTGCTGTAACATTGAATTTCTACCTGTAACAATTATAAAAATACTGAGTCTGTTTGCTAGTCAATGAGAGACTACTGTAAGATTTAAAATAAGAAACAATACATGCTGCAATCATATTTATGTGTATTTTAGCAGATACCATTGTCACATTTCCGATTAATTGATTACCCCATATATTGTAAATGACACTGCCCCTTTCAAACAATCTGTCTTTATTTAGAGTTGCTGGTTATATTTATATTCACACACACATAATTTTGCCTAGATTTCTTAATTTGTCCTATTTGTTAAAAGTAAACTTTAGTTTTATTATTATTTAAATTAGGTGGTGACATTTTGGGTGTAATAAACACTTGCTGCCGAAAAGAAATGGCTGTACAGTATTAAAAAAATAATAATTATATTTGTGATTAAAAACAAAGCATTTTTGGTCTTTAAAAAAAAAAAAAAAGGCTTGGTGTGTAAGTTTTATTTAGATACCCTTTTTGTCTTTTCTTGAACCCTTAAAAATGATATGATGGAGTGTATAGGTATATTCTAATAATTGACTAAAGTAATAATAAAAAAAAAGTATTATGTATTACAGTTTCCAGATTCATCATACATGTTCTTTTTTCTGAAAAAAACATGTTTCTTTTTTTCCACGAGGGGCCCTTGAGATGGAACTTTATCCATTCATTAAAAGCAGTCACCTAAAATCAAATCACTTTTTGAGCTTCAGAATAGTTTAATATGGTAATAGGATTATTTTAAGTGTTGCAATAACACATACTAGTACTATAACTCTGAGAGTACCAATATTTCAATGCTTACTTCATCGTGAAGGGGCAGGACAAGCAAATTAATATTTTCCAATTTAATTTTCCAGTATGTCAGAAATGCTGGATTCTAACCTTAATTATGTATAACTGTTATATACAATGATCAAGTACTGCTATTTCTTTGAATTATTTTTCTAATCCTACTATAGATACTGTTGTGACGTTTCTAACACAATTTAGAAGTCTGGAAATGTATAAGGGCTGAAATAATGAAAAAGAAACGGTCACCCAAAAAGAGGACATGTACAAGGTATGTAAATCTATAGAGTATTTCTGCAAGTAAACATGCAAATCGACAGAGAGGGTCTTACTAATACCTCTTTTCCACTGAAAACTGAGCCCTCACAGTGTGGTTAAGGAGAGTGGGTTGTTTTTCCACTGCAGAGACCAGCTGTGTTACTGACGTCACATGCAGTGAAAGACAGTTGTTATTAATTATTGTTATTAACTCAGTTTGTCAAAAGATGCGCAAACAAATGATGGTAAAGACATTAATAGACCAATGGTATCGCTATATTTTGTAAATATATTTAGGATATATTTATATCTTTGTAATCCACAAATTTTACTGATTATATCTACTTACTATAGTTCTGTTGAAGGGGGAAAAAGGTTTTAAAAACTAAGATTTGCCAAAGATACTCCGTTTTAAGGATAGTTGTGTTTTCTAGTTGTTTTTTTGTTGGGTGCTGTGACAAAGTGCCCGCCCCTGTGTATATTATCTGTTATGTGTTGCGTGTGGTGTGTTTAAATGTTGGTGTATAGACATTGGTACACGGGATATAAACGGGTCTGTAACACGAGTGTTTAAAAATGTATATGTGTATTTAGGCACGAGGATTGCACAGCACTTCACGTGCAAGTAAAATGTAGTAATATGTGAGCACGAGGAATTGCACTTTAATTCACGTGCTGGGATTCAAGTGAATAATTAATTGGTAATTGAATCCCAGCACAACAGTATATACAGATGCACGTTGTCACATACTCGAGGTTGGGTGTTCGGTGAGTGGAGAACGGGAGTGTGTAGGAGAATTAAATATTTCAATTGCTATCACGTGCTGGTGGGACCAGCACGATACTTGTTTATTTAAAACTCACCTTGTTTGTGTGTCTAGCTGCTCACCGTTTTTTGTTAAGTATTAGTCCGTTTTTGTTTGTCTGTTTTATTTTGGCTACCAGTGCCGTGTCCTGTTTGTTTGTTTGTTTGTTTAAACCTTTTATTTTCCAATAAACCGGTGCAAGCAAGCGTCATCATCATTTCACATCATCTGTCTTTGTGTTCATTCCTTTTCCTGGGTCTGACATCGCCCACTTCGGCCGTCTCTGTGACACGTGGTGCCATGCGTGGGATAATAGCGCCTCCAAGCGTCAGACCAGGAGAGGTGTTTTGTCAAAAAAAAAAAAAAAAAACATGGAAGGCTGGGACTGGAGAGATGGCTGCCAGGACCTGGAGGAGTTCCTCGGTGGTCTGGAGGACCAGGGCTGGTGCCTTGCCTGTGGGGAGTTTGGGCACCCGGTGGTGCGCTGCCCCTACCAGGAAGGAGAGGAGGAACTGCCGCAGGAGAGGAAGGGGAGGAGGTGGCAGAGAAGGGGAAAGGGGAAGAGGAAGGCAGAGGTCCCATCGCTGTCTCCAGAGCCGCACCAGTCTCCTGCAAGGGAGGGAGAGCCGCACCAGTCCCCTGTAACAAGGGGAGACTACATGCCGCTCCCACCTCCACCGCCAGGAGACTACATGCCACCTCCCACCACCACCTGGCAGAGCAGAGCAGGAGCTGCCACTGCCTCCGCCACCTCCATCGGCAGGAGCAGAGCAGCAGGAGCTGCCTCTGCCTCCGCCACCACCGCCAGGAGCAGAGCAGCAGGAGCTGCCTCTGCCTCCATGGCAGAGCAGCAGGAGCTGCCTCTGCCTCCGGCCTACGCTGCCTCCATCCTCCACCGGCAGAGAGACAGGAGCTGCCTCTGCCTCCTCCACCGGCAGGAGACTACACGCCTCCTCCGCCTCCACCGGCAGGAGACTACACGCCTCCGCCTCCTCCACCGGCAGGAGACTACACGCCTCCGCCTCCTCCACCGGCAGGAGCTGCCTCCACCGGCAGGAGACTACATGCCTCCGCCTCCTCCACCGGCAGGAGACTACACGCCTCCGCCTCCTCCACCGGCAGGAGACTACACGCCTCCGCCACCTCCATCGGCAGGAGCAGAGCAGCAGGAGCTGCCTCTGCCGCCTCCACCAGCAGAGGGTGAATGCCTGCTGGGTCCCTGTCCCTCAGCAGAGGGTGAATGCCTGCTGGTATCACTTCCCCCACCAGCAGAGGGTGAATGCCTGCTGGTATCACTTCCCCCACCATCACGAGGAGAGGAGCTGGAGCTTCCTCTGCCTCCACCTCCATCAGGGGGAGATGAGCAGGAGCTGCCTCTCCCTGCACCAGAAGGACCAGGACTAGATGCTGGCGGTCCTCAGCAGCCCTTGCAGCCCCAGCCCTGAGCACCGGGAAGGAACCTCGTGGCCGAAAAGGGTGGGGCCAACCCTCACCGAACAGGACTTGTCCGTGAGAGCCAAAGCTCATCGCTTGCGCTAAGGATGCCACCGCCCGCCTGGGGTTGCCCGTCGCTCCGCATCACCTGGGGTTGCCCGTCGCTCCGCATCACAGCCGGAAGTACTGTGGCCGGAACCCCACCAAGGGGAGCTGCCAGCACCGAAGAAGGGGGAAGGTCAGGAGACCACACCCCAAGCAGCCTTTCCGCTGCCAGGACTACCCTGGCACGAGAATACTACCCCGCTGTCAGCATTACGACGGGTGGGGTGGGGTGGGGGGTATATGTGACAAAGTGCCCGCCCCTGTGTATATTATCTGTTATGTGTTGCGTGTGGTGTGTTTAAATGTTGGCGTATAGACATTGGTACACGGGATATAAACGGGTCTGTGTAACACGAGTGTTTAAAAATGTATATGTGTATTTAGGCACGAGGATTCACGTGCAAGTAAAATGTAGTAATATGTGAGCACGGGGAATTGCACTTTTTAATTCACGTGCTGGGATTCAAGTGAATAATTAATTGGTAATTGAATCCCAGCACAACAGTATATACAAATGCACGTTGTCACATACTCGAGGTTGGGTGTTCGGTGAGTGGAGAACGGGAGTGTGTAGGAGAATTAAATATTTCAATTGCTATTACGTGCTGGTGGGACCAGCACGATACTTGTTTATTTAAAACTCACCTTGTTTGTGTGTCTAGCTGCTCACCGTTTTTTGTTAAGTATTAGTCCGTTTTTGTTTGTCTGTTTTATTTTGGCTACCAGTGCCGTGTCCTGTTTCCGTTTTCGTGTTTAAACATTTTATTTCCAATAAACCAGCGCAAGCAAGCGTCATCATCATTTCACATCATCTGTCTTTGTGTTCATTCCTTTTCCTGGGTCTGACACCGCCCACTTCGGCCGTCTCTGTGACACGTGGTGCCATGCGTGGGATAATAGCGCCTCCAAGCGTCAGACCAGGAGAGGCGTTTTGTCAAAAAAAAAAAAAAATGTAATTGTTTGACTTTTTTTGTAAATAAGTTTAAAATTGTTTTTTTATTTTTACGTAATTGTTTTATTAATACAATAAAGGTCAAGGATGAGAAATTTGGTAGAATGTTGTTTTTGTGCGTGTGAGTTAAATGTACCCTACCCACGGTTTATATTTATTTGCTTCAAATCGTCAGAAACAAGGGCATAAACTTTTTCATTTCACGACTCCAGATCTTTCTGAACACTTCTAACTGCCCACAGAGAAACTAGAAGCAGCACTTCCTCAGCGTCCCAAGGCTCTACTTTTCTCTCATCACACTCGCTGCCCGCCATGTTTGTTGTTTTTTCTTTCTGGAGTGTACTGACTGATGCAATGTACTGATGAAAATCCTTAACCCCGCCCCTGGCTCGACTAGCAGCCGGATACAGATGTCTTGTGAGGCTGGAGTTCCACGGTTTGGTTCTCGCTCGGCTGGACAAAGAGCCAGTGGAGAAGCACCCACACCCGTGCCGTACCCAACCCTCATGGGTCAGGTGTGCCAGTGGAGAAGGGGTATAAATTATTTAAAGGGAGGCAGATCAATGAATACATCTCTATGTGCTTAACATGAAATGTATTTTTGAAAACTAAATGTGCATAAGGTATTTTCCATGCAAATATTGCTAGCTGTTCAGTTGGACAATTTTCTGCTAAACTATAATGACATTTCCATCCCATAATTTTACATTTATAGAGAAACAAAAAACTTTGGGAACAGGACTTAAAGCACTTTTAATGTTCTTCCTTGAAATGCAACAGTTTTAAAATATAATGTAAGGAATTCTTCAGTTCAATACAATACAGTTTGTGTAACTTTTGATATAACAGACAACAGCAAAAAAAAAAAAAAAAAAAAAATCTTGTACAAAATGGCTATCACAATAAAAAAAAATAGATAAGATTACTATTTGCTTCACAGTGTTTACATGACCAGTCACTTGAGCATATAAAATACATAAATTAAGTTGGACAATTCATTACATATTCACTATTTTCATTCTACCTGGTAAGCATTAATACATTTCTTTTTTTAAATTACCTTGATGTTCAAAGGCAAATCACCTTTGCAACAAATAGATTTACTAACAGACAATTATTTTACAAAGGCGTTTCAAATAGTTTGAGATGTGTTTTTGAATGATCGGAGACCTGCATATTATATTATATTATAATATAATGAATGTTTGATGAATGAAGGATTAAAAGTGTAATGCAATAGTGTGCTCTCTTATTTTGGACTCGTAGAGACACACCAATTCTGAGCAGTCTGGAAGACATCTTGAGATGTCTAGTTTAATATATGCCCTTTGAATCTTATAGATGTGTGCTAATGTTAACTTAAGGTAAAGTTTGGATATGTACAGAGCCTATGCAATAATTCAATCAAGCTTATACATTTTTGTAACACACCATTTTAAAGGAAACTTTTAATGCTGATACTTTTCTTTCTGGTTTAATGTCATATCATATGTCCTAGGTTCGTTTAGTGCCTGTCAATTCTTGATTCTAGGCACAGAGAATGATCTCAAAGCACTTCAGTTCATTAGGGGAAGCCGCTGGCTTGTTAGGGAATAAGACAGAAGGAATAGAGAGGATTTCGCAGTCATCATGCAACCAATTATTTATACTGATGTTTGACGTGCTTTGCAGCCAGTGAGACAGATTTCAATAAGTCGCTAAGGTTCTTCTTTCAAGTAGAATCTGAAGTAGCTTAATTTAGAAAGTACAAGTATTACAGACTTGCTTAAATAAGGGCCAATGGAAAGTTATATTTGAACATCTATGACACAGTATATAACTATTATTAGCTCTAAATCAATTTGCTTTTTGTTGTACCTGTACTCCAATTACAAGGCATATTTTTTAGCATCAGTGGTGGTTACATACTAGCTGAGCTTAATTATATATTAATGGGGGGGGGGATTATTTAATTTTTTCAAACAAATGTAGATCTACCCTTCTGATTTTCTCTTAATGAAGACATTCCAGAATTTTAAAGCACCAATCAAAGCTTACTGTGCATTCCAATGCATTGTATTACACACAGTAGATGTTGCTGTTCCTTTCAACAGAATTTGTATCTCCCTTGATCTTTGAATCTTTCGGTTTTATTTTATTTTGATGATGAAAGCATTGACGTCCTTTATTCTTGCATTTGGCACTTAATACAAATGTCACCTGGCTTTTGAAATGAGTGCTACATTGGATCAATGAATTTACTGCACATTGAAACTGTCTGCTTTTAATTGATGGACTTTTTTCCTCATTTAAATTAGTTTTGCTGAGAGGAATTGTTATTAAATCAATTTAAAACTTTTAATTTCCATACAAAAATCTGTGTATATGTTACACACGGGTTTCATGAAACACATCTTACAGAGTAAATCAACCTATGCACACCTCACCAAAGGCAACCAAGGTAACGTGGAAGAGATCCTCTAGATTTAGATTAAAACAAGTGCTTTGTATGGAGGCAACAGTGGATGAAAACTAAGCAGCTGTGTTCTGTAATAACTGAATACATCATTTCAAATTTAAGTTGCAAACTGAAGATCTTCGTGTCGAAGACACAATGTACCCAACAGTTAGCACTGCTGAACTGAAAGCAGCTTGTGCTGGATGGCACAGGGACAGAAAACAAGATGTGTTTTACAGTAAAGTGCTTCTCTGATAATTCCCTGTTTTCAGGGTGACCTTTCCCCACTGAATCACGAGGAGAGAATTCACCTGGAGATGGCAGGTCTAACGGAGCAGCAAACAATACACTGCCGGGGATACTTCATGAACATGTGTGTCCCCAACACAAATCAGACAATACCGGTTTGTAAAAAGTGCAACTATAGAACACATACTCAGACTGGAAAAATAATAGCAATGGTTTTATGTAAAAATAAAAATAAATTTTAAAAAGGATGAAAAGCCTATTAAGTTATGAAAGCACAATGTTTCTGCATTCTGGTAGCAACCCTTACTCACATACAGCACTTCTAACTATTTGGTCATCCGTGGCTTTCACCCATAAATCATCGGGTGGACTGCATATTGTTTAAGAGTTTAGTTTAGCACACATTATGAGTAATGGCTTGGTTACAGCTACATCATTAGTAAGAAGTAACCATTTGGCAAAACAGTCAGTAATTCTGAGGCAAAAAAAGAAGACAGCATTTAAGAATAGAACTATTGGCAAGTCCAAAAGTATTGTGGTACCGGAGAACACATTGGCCTCTTTTCAAAAAGGAAAGAGAAGTCGGATTAGAGGTCTTGAATAATGACCCCCCCCCCCCCCAAAAAAAAAAAAGAGGCTTTCCGTTATGTTCGGCACTGATTTTGGTATGACTTAAATTCGTCATGGAAAATTTGTACATGTGAAAAGAGGGATCTGGGCAATGTGATTAGAAGTCGATAACATTCCAGGTAAGCAACTGGGTAAGATTGTTGAGATTTTCTGTAGGCCACTGTTTTCGGTAGAAAAGGTTCAGCTGATTGAGTCCTGCGGGTGGTTTTCCTCCCCTTGAAGTCTACAGGAAGTTACAGGGCTTCACATACACATAATGCTTGCTGAGGGCTGTCTCAGCCCGAGACCTCATCCAGACTCAGATGAATGTTACTGAGAGGATGAAGATCGCAGGTGTTTCATCCAGCTCTGAATGATGCAGTCTCTGATGACTCCAACTTAGACGTGCCTCTCAAAAGATCTATATACTGAAGATCCTGCTAGCAGCTCTTCTGGGTTTTGTATTTGAATGGACTCAACAGTTCTGTCTCCTACACAGGCTACAGGAGCCACAAGGCAGTGAGAAATGAGGGACTGAACGTGCAGTGCTTGAAAGCAGCTGGGGACCCCTCTAGCTCTCATTTCAAGACCAATGGCTAGTCACAAAGGGTCTAAGAACAGGCAGAGTTGCAGATACAAAACCAAAAATAATATGACAGACAAGCTTCTAGTGAAGCATCAGTAGACAAGTTAATCCAGAACATATTCTTCCATGAAATATACGGTGCATTGTGCCGCCGAATGCCCAAATAATTGTGTGACTCTGTTTCAGTTTTGTTAAAGGAGAGGAGTGGTGATACTGAACTGCTGCAGAATCTAACTCCTGTTTCAGTCCCCGGACCTGTCTTGGGATCCCTTCAGGAACAAGTCATCCTGTGACAGGTGGCTCTCAAAGCTCTCGTAGTACATGCTGCTGCCACTGCTGAGGAAGGTCCCCACTGCCCGGCCCTGCCGAGCGTGACCGACAGCATCGCTGAACACCTTGTTGATCTGCTCTTCTGAAGGCATCCACCAGTCTGGATTGGAGGCACAGTGCATTCTAATGAACTCTGACAGAAAACAAATACAAATGCAAGAACTCCATTAGGAACACTGCAGCTTGTACAGAAGTAAGAAGTCATTTTGTAAGAAATTATTTTTCACAGATGTCTCTGTAAAGTTAGCCATGCCTCAGTTTGAAAATATGCTGTTAAAACTTCACATTATTTCCAGCATACAGACGTTCCCAATGCTTGTTCTGTTTAAGAATAGTCTTGTATGTTTATTGGGGTTAAGTACCGTGCGTATACAGCTACTGTATATAACCTAAGAATACATACACTATAGGATCATATTACACTACTGTACATTGACAAGTTTAAGGATTGTTTTTAAGGACTGTTTTATGAATCGTGTTTTTAAGGAATAAACAGGGAATATACATTTTTATCAAGCATTGTAATAAAACCTTGCAGCCCTTATAAAAATGGATCATGGTCAATTGCCACTGTAATTTTAAACTTTCAAATGCTCTTCCACTGCATACTGTGCATTTCCAGTGTTTGTATTATTATTATTATTATTATTATTATTATTATTACTTCTTCAGGGTTTTCTAGTTTTGAAGTTAGTCTGCTTGACATGGACTAAACCACTGGTACTCGGCAATTGACCCTAAAAGTTTGTGAATAGCGCACACAGTGGGAAAAAAAAAACCTCTCAAAAGGCAAAATATTTAAAAGGAAACAGCATAAGCCAGTAGACATTAAAAAAAAAAAGGATTCCAACCCACAAAAACGGCTTTGTGTATTTTATAATAAAACCACAGTAACACTACAGGACTATTGAACACTGCAGCGCTTGTCTTTGCATGGTCAGGCACAGTCTACAGCTTTAACACCTACACTATATTCTGAAAATATTGGGGTCAGGTCAGTTGATCTAAAAAAAGAAAAAACAGCAACAGATTCAATTCATTCAAGCATTTAAAAAAAAAAAAAAAGGAAAATTGGGTAAAGGTTAGTGGTCTTGTAGTAGCTTTCTTTTAAAGATTTAACTGGAGACAGTAGTAACTTAACATTTTGTTAGAAATTGAAGGAATTTTCTATTTCGTCTTGTTGTTGCACAACAACCTCTATACTGCAAAACAACAATGTTTTACAGTAGCAGCAGGCGACTGATATTGTTACCCATCAACACTTGTTCTCATTGAGCATTTGTTAATGTGTTTTTAGGTTAATCAAGTGTTGAGTTGCATGAGGCTGCTTGAAACTGAGCCACAGGCCTGTGAGCCTTTCGTACCTCTGAGACAGGTCACTTTAACTGGATTTAGTGGCCGTCTTTCTGGGCCCTGCTCTCCTAGCTGCACAGATCTCTTCCGCTTTCCAAGTCCGCACGAATACTTCAGTTCATCGGTGGTGAACACAAACCGGATCAGGTAGCGTAGCAGCCTGCGGCCGTCTTTTTTGGAAGAGTTCACTGCCTCATCCCACTGCTTGTTGGTGATGTAAACAGGATAGTTGCCAAGCAACTGCTTACTTCCCTTCAAATGAAAACAAGGACTGTTAAAGAAATAACTGATATGACTAAACATCAAAGTCTGCTAAGCAATAAAAAAAAATTAAACAAAAATACAAATAAAAAAGTAAACTAGAATCGTGTACTGTGGTGTATGCGCAGCCTTTCCCTTCCAAGAACGCCAACACAGGCTCACAGAGAGGGTGACAAGCACACCGAGTGAAAGAATACAGTCAAATACAATACAAAGTACATAGCAGACCAGAACTGAATAATACAATTAAAGTTTGGTGAAGGTTGATACAAAGTCAAGGAAGTTATCGTATTCGTTATCGTAGCAGAGTGTTACATGTGGGCCTGTTAAATGAAATGCATCATTTAAATATTAGTAATACTTCAGGTAAGTCATACTAGATACTGTACTTTATAGAACACTGATTCTGTCCATGTAACAGTTTCGGCTGAGATGTATTCTATTCAATGCACCAATCCGAACTTCCTATATACATTCTGAATTGCCTTTGACTATAATCTTTAATTTACTGCACTTGTATTACTCTGTATCTGCACTGGTTTTCATATAAGGTAATGGCTGCTGATACCAGAATACATGATTCTAGTTAAAAAAAGATTTAGATTAATTTACACACACTGCATTAACACACTAGTATGCTATTGTACAAAAACAAACAAATAACAGGCAGGTATTGAGGTTGGCAGGCAGGCATTGAGATTGGCAGGCAAGAAAAAGCAGCTGCAGCACAAAGTATTCATTGTCAAAATTAGATTCATACAGATGGGTATTTCTGCAAGCTAACACTGTACTGAGCCTCTGGAAGTAAGCACTGTATTGAGCCTCTGTAAGTAAGCACTGTACTGAGCCTCTGTAAGTAAGCACTGCATTGAGCCTCTGGAAGTAAGCACTGTACTGAGCCTCTGCAAGTAAGCACTGTACTGAGCCTCTGCAAGTAAGCACTGTACTGAGCCTCTGTAAGTAAGCACTGTACTGAGCCTCTGCAAGTAAGCACTGTACTGAGCCTCTGCAAGTAAGCACTGTACTGAGCCTCTGTAAGTAAGCACTGTACTGAGCCTCTGCAAGTAAGCACTGTACTGAGCCTCTGTAAGTAAGCACTGTACTGAGCCTCTGCAAGTAAGCACTGTACTGAGCCTCTGTAAGTAAGCACTGTACTGAGCCTCTGTAAGTAAGCACTGTACTGAGCCTCTGTAAGTAAGCACTGTACTGAGCCTCTGTAAGTAAGCACTGTACTGAGCCTCTGTAAGTAAGCACTGTACTGAGCCTCTGTAAGTAAGCACTGTACTGAGCCTCTGTAAGTAAGCACTGTACTGAGCCTCTGTAAGTAAGCACTGTACTGAGCCTCTGTAAGTAAGCACTGTACTGAGCCTCTGTAAGTAAGCACTGTACTGAGCCTCTGTAAGTAAGCACTGTACTGAGCCTCTGTAAGTAAGCACTGTACTGAGCCTCTGTAAGTAAGCACTGTACTGAGCCTCTGTAAGTAAGCACTGTACTGAGCCTCTGTAAGTAAGCACTGTACTGAGCCTCTGTAAGTAAGCACTGTACTGAGCCTCTGTAAGTAAGCACTGTACTGAGCCTCTGTAAGTAAGCACTGTACTGAGCCTCTGTAAGTAAGCACTGTACTGAGCCTCTGTAAGTAAGCACTGTACTGAGCCTCTGTAAGTAAGCACTGTACTGAGCCTCTGTAAGTAAGCACTGTACTGAGCCTCTGTAAGTAAGCACTGTACTGAGCCTCTGTAAGTAAGCACTGTACTGAGCCTCTGTAAGTAAGCACTGTACTGAGCCTCTGTAAGTAAGCACTGTACTGAGCCTCTGTAAGTAAGCACTGTACTGAGCCTCTGTAAGTAAGCACTGTACTGAGCCTCTGTAAGTAAGCACTGTACTGAGCCTCTGTAAGTAAGCACTGTACTGAGCCTCTGTAAGTAAGCACTGTACTGAGCCTCTGTAAGTAAGCACTGTACTGAGCCTCTGTAAGTAAGCACTGTACTGAGCCTCTGTAAGTAAGCACTGTACTGAGCCTCTGTAAGTAAGCACTGTACTGAGCCTCTGTAAGTAAGCACTGTACTGAGCCTCTGTAAGTAAGCACTGTACTGAGCCTCTGTAAGTAAGCACTGTACTGAGCCTCTGTAAGTAAGCACTGTACTGAGCCTCTGTAAGTAAGCACTGTACTGAGCCTCTGTAAGTAAGCACTGTACTGAGCCTCTGTAAGTAAGCACTGTACTGAGCCTCTGTAAGTAAGCACTGTACTGAGCCTCTGTAAGTAAGCACTGTACTGAGCCTCTGTAAGTAAGCACTGTACTGAGCCTCTGTAAGTAAGCACTGTACTGAGCCTCTGTAAGTAAGCACTGTACTGAGCCTCTGTAAGTAAGCACTGTACTGAGCCTCTGTAAGTAAGCACTGTACTGAGCCTCTGTAAGTAAGCACTGTACTGAGCCTCTGTAAGTAAGCACTGTACTGAGCCTCTGTAAGTAAGCACTGTACTGAGCCTCTGTAAGTAAGCACTGTACTGAGCCTCTGTAAGTAAGCACTGTACTGAGCCTCTGTAAGTAAGCACTGTACTGAGCCTCTGTAAGTAAGCACTGTACTGAGCCTCTGTAAGTAAGCACTGTACTGAGCCTCTGTAAGTAAGCACTGTACTGAGCCTCTGTAAGTAAGCACTGTACTGAGCCTCTGTAAGTAAGCACTGTACTGAGCCTCTGTAAGTAAGCACTGTACTGAGCCTCTGTAAGTAAGCACTGTACTGAGCCTCTGTAAGTAAGCACTGTACTGAGCCTCTGTAAGTAAGCACTGTACTGAGCCTCTGTAAGTAAGCACTGTACTGAGCCTCTGTAAGTAAGCACTGTACTGAGCCTCTGTAAGTAAGCACTGTACTGAGCCTCTGTAAGTAAGCACTGTACTGAGCCTCTGTAAGTAAGCACTGTACTGAGCCTCTGTAAGTAAGCACTGTACTGAGCCTCTGTAAGTAAGCACTGTACTGAGCCTCTGTAAGTAAAGTAAGCACTGTACTGAGCCTCTGTAAGTAAGCACTGTACTGAGCCTCTGTAAGTAAGCACTGTACTGAGCCTCTGTAAGTAAGCACTGTACTGAGCCTCTGTAAGTAAGCACTGTACTGAGCCTCTGTAAGTAAGCACTGTACTGAGCCTCTGTAAGTAAGCACTGTACTGAGCCTCTGTAAGTAAGCACTGTACTGAGCCTCTGTAAGTAAGCACTGTACTGAGCCTCTGTAAGTAAGCACTGTACTGAGCCTCTGTAAGTAAGCACTGTACTGAGCCTCTGTAAGTAAGCACTGTACTGAGCCTCTGTAAGTAAGCACTGTACTGAGCCTCTGTAAGTAAGCACTGTACTGAGCCTCTGTAAGTAAGCACTGTACTGAGCCTCTGTAAGTAAGCACTGTACTGAGCCTCTGTAAGTAAGCACTGTACTGAGCCTCTGTAAGTAAGCACTGTACTGAGCCTCTGTAAGTAAGCACTGTACTGAGCCTCTGTAAGTAAGCACTGTACTGAGCCTCTGTACTGAAGTAAGCACTGTACTGAGCCTCTGTAAGTTAGCACTGTACTGAGCCTCTGGAAGTAAGCACTGTACTGAGCCTCTGTAAGTAAGCACTGTACTGAGCCTCTGTAAGTAAGCACTGTACTGAGCCTCTGTAAGTAAGCACTGTACTGAGCCTCTGTAAGTAAGCACTGTACTGAGCCTCTGTAAGTAAGCACTGTACTGAGCCTCTGTAAGTAAGCACTGTACTGAGCCTCTGTAAGTAAGCACTGTACTGAGCCTCTGTAAGCACTGTACTGAGCCTCTGTAAGTAAGCACTGTACTGAGCCTCTGTAAGTAAGCACTGTACTGAGCCTCTGTAAGTAAGCACTGTACTGAGCCTCTGTAAGTAAGCACTGTACTGAGCCTCTGTAAGTAAGCACTGTACTGAGCCTCTGTAAGTAAGCACTGTACTGAGCCTCTGTAAGTAAGCACTGTACTGAGCCTCTGTAAGTAAGCACTGTACTGAGCCTCTGTAAGTAAGCACTGTACTGAGCCTCTGTAAGTAAGCACTGTACTGAGCCTCTGTAAGTAAGCACTGTACTGAGCCTCTGTAAGTAAGCACTGTACTGAGCCTCTGTAAGTAAGCACTGTACTGAGCCTCTGTAAGTAAGCACTGTACTGAGCCCTCTGTAAGTAAGCACTGTACTGAGCCTCTGTAAGTAAGCACTGTACTGAGCCTCTGTAAGTAAGCACTGTACTGAGCCTCTGTAAGTAAGCACTGTACTGAGCCTCTGTAAGTAAGCACTGTACTGAGCCTCTGTAAGTAAGCACTGTACTGAGCCTCTGTAAGTAAGCACTGTACTGAGCCTCTGTAAGTAAGCACTGTACTGAGCCTCTGTAAGTAAGCACTGTACTGAGCCTCTGTAAGTAAGCACTGTACTGAGCCTCTGTAAGTAAGCACTGTACTGAGCCTCTGTAAGTAAGCACTGTACTGAGCCTCTGCAAGTAAGCACTGTACTGAGCCTCTGTAAGTAAGCACTGTACTGAGCCTCTGTAAGTAAGCACTGTACTGAGCCTCTGTAAGTAAGCACTGTACTGAGCCTCTGTAAGTAAGCACTGTACTGAGCCTCTGTAAGTAAGCACTGTACTGAGCCTCTGTAAGTAAGCACTGTACTGAGCCTCTGTAAGTAAGCACTGTACTGAGCCTCTGTAAGTAAGCACTGTACTGAGCCTCTGTAAGTAAGCACTGTACTGAGCCTCTGTAAGTAAGCACTGTACTGAGCCTCTGTAAGTAAGCACTGACTGTACTGAGCCTCTGTAAGTAAGCACTGTACTGAGCCTCTGTAAGTAAGCACTGTACTGAGCCTCTGTAAGTAAGCACTGTACTGAGCCTCTGTAAGTAAGCACTGTACTGAGCCTCTGTAAGTAAGCACTGTACTGAGCCTCTGTAAGTAAGCACTGTACTGAGCCTCTGTAAGTAAGCACTGTACTGAGCCTCTGTAAGTAAGCACTGTACTGAGCCTCTGTAAGTAAGCACTGTACTGAGCCTCTGTAAGTAAGCACTGTACTGAGCCTCTGTAAGTAAGCACTGTACTGAGCCTCTGTAAGTAAGCACTGTACTGAGCCTCTGTAAGTAAGCACTGTACTGAGCCTCTGTAAGTAAGCACTGTACTGAGCCTCTGTAAGTAAGCACTGTACTGAGCCTCTGTAAGTAAGCACTGTACTGAGCCTCTGTAAGTAAGCACTGTACTGAGCCTCTGTAAGTAAGCACTGTACTGAGCCTCTGTAAGTAAGCACTGTACTGAGCCTCTGTAAGTAAGCACTGTACTGAGCCTCTGTAAGTAAGCACTGTACTGATCCTCTGTAAGTAAGCACTGTACTGAGCCTCTGTAAGTAAGCACTGTACTGAGCCTCTGTAAGTAAGCACTGTACTGAGCCTCTGTAAGTAAGCACTGTACTGAGCCTCTGTAAGTAAGCACTGTACTGAGCCTCTGCAAGTAAGCACTGTACTGAGCCTCTGTAAGTAAGCACTGTACTGAGCCTCTGTAAGTAAGCACTGTACTGAGCCTCTGTAAGTAAGCACTGTACTGAGCCTCTGCAAGTAAGCACTGTACTGAGCCTCTGTAAGCTAGCACTGTACTGAGCCTCTAGAAGTAAGCACTGTACTGAGCCTCTGTAAGTAAGCACTGTACTGAGCCTCTGTAAGTAAGCAATGCATGGTACCTCTGGAAGTAAACAATGTACTGTACCTCTGTAAGTAAGCACTGTACCTCTGTAAGATGTTCCTCGGGTTGCGGATGCACAAACTGGTTGTGTTGCTGAAGCACTCTTTTGAAATAGTCTAGGACATCCTGACAGGGCACTGAAATAAAAACAGCACTATGAGCCCACGCTGTTTCAACAGCCTTTTACTTTGTGAAAATGTAGGAGGCGTATTGTTTTTCATTCTGAAATAAAATCATGTTAGAAAAGATCATCTTTCCCTTTAATATTTGTTTTTCAGTTCTAAGCAGCCTACATAAAAACATCTACAAAATACCTTTCTTTCTACGGTTCTTTATTCCTCTACACAATGTCTATATTCACATGTTGTTATTGCGACAAAGAAAAGGATGAGCAAAAAAGAGCACACAGGATAGATGAATGCACTCCTAGTTAAAAATATTAAAATAAACCTATGAGAGACACACATATATGCTGCCTCGCCTCACCTTGCACCAGCATAATCTCTCTGATCACAATCTGCTGCAGACACAGATACCAGACTGGTGCAATTAAACACACACACACACTTCTAACCTTGAACATAAAAGAGTGGGGGCTGCTTGTCAAAAAACAGATAAGGCTGTTCTTACCCGAAGATTCACAGGCATTGGTATCCTTCCATAACAGTAAACTATTTTTAGACTCCAAAACACCTGCAGATTTTGAGAAAACAAATCTTTTGTGTTTTTTTTTTTTTTAACTGGTGATGCCCCTATGATTGTGACAGCTATAAAAAAATAAAACAAACTATACTACATATTATACTATACTACATTAGAAATAACAAATCGTTTCTCTTTTGTAAAACTGGTGGTGCCCCAAAATTTCAGTTAAAATTGGTACAGCTATCAAGAAACGCAAGAACAAACACCCTAATTATTGTTTGAAAAAAATCGTTGGAAGACTAGAAGTTTGACGGAATACTTTTGTACTTAAGGTAAGAAAGTGAATGAGTGCACGTACAGGTTAAAAATATTAGTTTATATCCAAAAAAACGTAAGTAACTCTAGCCAAGTACAAACTGAGATGCCTTAGGTGGCTAAGAGTGAATGATAAAAGTCTGGTGAAGCTTAGTGCAAAATCTAGGAAGTTATCGGAAGTTATGTTATCCCGATGACCAGCCCCTATGTAGAAAATGCATAATTCATTTACATTTATTTAGAACACGTAGTATTTTATGTATTCTGATTGGTCCAAATCAACATGCCAAATGGACTCTGATGATATTTGCAGTTATAGTAGTTATGAAGAGCCTTGTTACAATTATATGTTAATATACCTGGCACACTATCCACTTTCCTTCTGAGGTCCTCATTTTCCTGCTGAAGTGACAGGACCTCTTGTTCCAGCTCCAGACACCTGGGGCAGCACCCCTCCTCCTCCTCCTCCTCTTCCTCTGGGAGCGTGGAAGATGGGTGGCCGTGAGACTCTGAGGTGGCTGGTGATGTCCACCCCTCCAGAGTGTGGGCCGGGGAGGTGGGTAAGGGATCCAAGTCGTTGCCATTGTGACTGTAGGTACTCTGAGAGGGCCGGCTCCCAGAGATCAGGTAGCTCTGGAGAGATTCGGTGAAGACGCGGAGGAAGGCGGAGGTCTGGTGCTTCGTCTGTGCGTACTGCAGCTCCATGTCCGGACTGTCTGAAGTCTGAGGTTCCCCATGAGCTCCCTTTGCCAGCTGACACTCACCTGGCCTTTCCCTGTAACACGTTTCTTCTTGTTTTATGAGGGACAGTACTGACTGGGGTGGCTTGGGGTCCAGGAACTTCCCTTTGTTATTGAGGAGACTTAGCACTCGACTGCACTGCTGGGCAAAGGCATCTAAAATCATGCGATTCTCTGCAAGACATAAAGTATAAAACAATATATCAATAAACAAAAATGCTTGCTTCAGTCAATTACCATCCACGTTAAATGACAATACTTCAGAGCAAACAGTCAACATTAAAGCATGCAAGGTTTGCAGTCCCACACAAGTGGTAAACAGTGCTAGTATGGTAGCTCACCGTCACACATGAGACATCTACAGGTACAGATACAGAACTGTCACACAGGAGCAGTTAACAATTACATCCAGCAGCTGACAGTCTGCGTGCATTCTGGTCCTGTTGCAATCCATGTGCGTTTAGATATGTGCCATTTTTATTTTTTAACTTGGTTTTAGAATGTGATCTGAAACTGTATTTTTGCTACACATATTTAGAAGATGTACAATGCCATACATTCAGTAATTACAGTAACATACATCTACTGTACTTTCAATTCCCCTGTTGCATAAAGCACAATCAATTAATGCCACACAAAACAACCCTGATAACTAAGTAATGTCAGAAATAGTATTCTTTTTTCTTTGTTTAAAAGCGTGACTACTTTTTCCATCCCTATGTATGTATTTGTACCCCCATATAAATCTCTCTTCAATTAATATTTTTTTGCTCTTAATTAATGTTCTTCAGTGGTCCAGTCAAAGTCCTGACTTGAACCCAATTGAAAATTTATGGTAAGACTTGAAAATTTCAGTCATCGACGATCCCAACAAACTTATCAGAACTGGAGCAATTTTCCCATGAAAAATGGGCAAAAATTTCACCATCCTACTGTGCAAAGCTAGTAGAGACCTATCCAAACAGCTCTGGAAAAAATTAAGAGACCACTGCAAAATTATCAGTTTCTCTGGTTTTATTATTTATAGGTATGTGTTTGGGTAAAATGAACATTTTTGTTTTATTCTATAAACTACTGACAACATTTCTCCTAAATTCCAAATAAAAATATTGTCATTTAGAGCATTTATTTACAGAAAATGACAACAGGTCAAAATAACAAAAAAGATGCAGTGTTGTCAGACCTCGAATAATGCAAAGAAAATAAGTTCAGATTCATTTTTAAACAACACAATACTAATGTTTTAACTTAGGAAGAGTTCAGAAATCAATATTTGGTGGAATAACCCTGATTTTCAAGCACAGCTTTCATGCGTCTTGGCATGCTCTCCACCAGTCTTTCACATTGATGTTGGGTGACATTATGCCACTCCTGGCGCAAAAATTCAAGCAGCTCGGCTTTGTTTGATGGCTTGTGACCATCCATCTTCCTATTGATCACATTCCAGAGGTTTTCAATGGGGTTTAGGTCTGGAGATTGGGCTGGCCATGACAGGGTCTTGATCTGGTGGTCCTCCATCCACACCTTGATTGACCTGGCTGTGTGGCATGGAGCATTGTCCTGCTGGAAAAACCAATCCTCAGAGTTGGGGAACATTGTCAGAGCAGAAGGAAGCAAGTTTTCTTCCAGGACAACCTTGTACTTTACCTTACCGTTGGCCTCCACCTGTGAACCATTAAAGTTGCTGTCACATTTTTTGGATAAAAACTCCACTATTGAAGGATCATTGATAAGGCTGTGAATCTGAAGGAAAATGAAGACCAAAAAGCATTCTACAGAAGTTAGAGATAAAGTAATACAAATGCATAGATTAGGGAAAGGGTACAAAATAATATCCAAGTGTTTGGATATCCCAGTGAGCACAGTTGGATCAATAATCAGGAAGTGGAAACTGCATCACATCACCCAGGCTCTGCCAAGAAAAGGCCGTCCCTCAAAACTCAGCGCTCAAACAAGGAGACTTGTGAGAGAAGCCACAGAGAGGCCAACAATCACTTTGAAGGAGCTACATAGTTCAGTGGCTGGGAGTGGAGTAATGGTGCACCAGTCAACCATATCAAGAACTCTGCATAACACTGGCCATTACTCAAAAAGTACCATCTGAAAGCACGTCTGGAGTTTGCCAGAAAGCATGAGAGTGACCCAGCTGCGATGTGGGAAAAGGTTTTGTGGTCAGATGAGACCAAGATAGAGCTTTTTGGCCAAAACTCAAAGCGCTATGTGTGGCGCAAACCTAACACTGCCCATGCCTCAAGACACACCATCCCTACAGTGAAGTAAGGTGGTGGCAGCATCATACTGTGGGGATGCTTCTCATCAGCAGGGACTGGGCATCTTGTTACAATTGAAGGAAGAATGGATGGAGCAAAATATAGGAAAATACTGCAAGAGAATCTGCATCAGTCCGCCAAAAATATGAAGCTTGGGAGGAAATTCACCTTTCAGCAGGACAATGATCCCAAGCACAAGGCCAAAGCAACATTGGAGTGGCTCAAGAACAAAAAGGTTAATGTCCTACAGTGGCCCAGTCAAAGTCCTGATCTCAATCCCATCGAGAATCTGTGGCACTATTTGAAAATTGTGGTCCACAAGCGTTGTCCAACCAACCTGAACAACCTGGAGCAAATCTGCCAAGAAGAATGGGCCAAAATCACTCTGACACTGTGTGCAAAGCTGGTACATACTTACCCCGAAAGACTTAAAGCTGTTATTGCAGCGAAAGGTGGCTCTAGCAAATATTAATGTGTGGGGGTTGAATACTTATTCAAGCAGGATATTTCAGTTTTTTATTTTTCTTAAAAATATTTCCCAACATAAAACCAATGTCACCTTACAATAATTGATTTTGAGTTTCAAGTGTTTTAAAATAAAATTTCGAACAGAACGAAATTTCAGTGTACCATTTGTAATTCAGCAATATGAGAAAATTGGTCAGAGGTCTGAATACCTTTGCAAGGCACTGTATATATATATATATATATATATATATATATATATATATATATATATATATATATATATATATATATATTATATAAATTAATAACTTGACTGCAACCTACAAAACAGACAGCTGTCTATCTGCCTGCAGTATGGTAGACAAACTGTTACCAAAAGTATCACAATCCATGTTTTATCCACGTCAAGGGCTGTAAGTAGATACAAAACATCAATAAATATTACAATTCCTAAGAGATGTCAACTAAAGGCACCGACACAGTACAATAAATAACTAATTAGAAGGGGGTTGATGTAGAGTAGCAGGTTAAGTATGTTCATTAATTGTAATGCAATGCACGCACACACAGGTGGCTCAATGTAACTCGTGCTCTATGTACAAAAGGACTCATTCTGCAATGCTTGCTTTCATGAGGGGTACAGCATGTGTTCTATCTGCAAGCTGACAGATCTCTTACCTGTTCCCACAGTGTATTCTGATTGCTATTCTAGATGATATGGTACAGGCTAGTGTGTACGGTACCCGAAAGCAACACATTAATACATGCATACAATCTCATGGGTACGGTATCAACGGCCCTTTGATTAAATGGAGACCACAGGAACTATTCTGGGTGCCTGTGTTAGCAAGGTTTCAACTGTAAGCCAGTGCTGTGGGAGGAAATTAGCTCAGGCCCCAGGTCCTTGTATTAAACAGATGTCTGCCCCAGTAGCTGGTGTAAAGCTGCTGAGGTTTATAGCTGTCGAATGCTACTCTGGCAATCGAATGCTATTTGCAACCTTAAACCCACCCAACCAAACCATCTGTCTACCACAGCTGAAGCACATCTCTTACAGTATGTGTTTCCCATTACCATCACACTGTACTCTTATCTGCTCGCTGCCACAATGCCCCGCCTCAAGTTCATATATGGATCTGTAATTATACTTCATAGTGAAAGAGGGCGCAGTACTGTTGTTTCCGTTATGAAATAACAGGTTTTGCTATAAGACTCTAGTGATTTAAAAAAAAAAAAAAAAAAAACATCTTAATACAGTTCATGGCATCTCAAGTCCTTCTAGTGACTCTAGCCAAGTTAGAAATAGATATATAAAGCTACACAATTTTATTTCTTGTTAAAATGTTATATCCATCTTTATTAAGCTGGACCTTTTCTAGATGTTATAATATCTGTACTGCAGATTTTTGCACTTCTGAAATTTTCTCATCAGTCAGAATGCATCAAAAAAATATTTTCAGCATTTCTTGGGGCATTTCCATCGAGCTTTCCCACTTCTACTATGTGTTTTTACTTACACATTTTCATTTTCCTATAACTTTAAAGGCTCTTAAAATCATGTCAGAACTAAAATGTCTCAGTGTGCATCTTTATCATTTACATCGTAGCAATGTTTTATCAGTAGGGCTGGGATTCATTTTATTGGCAGCGTTACAGCTTTAAAGAAGTACCAAAAAAACGAATGTTTTGTTTTATCAAATGTAACCCTTTTAAAATAACATCAATGGAAATATCTTTTTCACATTGTACAATAAAACAACAGCACACATCATCCACTTTTGGCTGCACATTTTGAATACATTTCAGTTCCTATTAATATTACAGTACCCGTATTAAAAACCCACGCTATAGTGCAGAATGTAAGCCAACTCTTTATTCATTAGTAACAAACTGTACCTTAAAGATTAAATTGTTTCCCACTTCTAAAGAAAAGGCCATTCCTCTTGGAGGCTTTCAGTGCAATTCAGGTGCAATCGATAGCTCCCTTTACAGTGTGTGATACAGAGTTCTTCTTTGATACACAGTTTATATGCACTGCCTCTTCGATACAGTTTATATGCACTACCTCTTTGATACACAGTTTATATGCACAGCCTCTTTGATACACAGTTTATATGCACTGCCTCTTTGATACAGTTTATATGCACTGCCTCTTTGATACACAGTTTATATGCACTACCTCTTTGATACACAGTTTATATGCACTGCCTCTTTGATACACAGTTTATATGCACAGCCTCTTCTTTGAGTTTATGTATACAGTCTCTTCTTTGATAGTTTATATAGACAGCCTCTTCTTTGATAGTTTATATGTGCTGCCACTTCCTTGATACAGTTTATATGCACTGCCTCTTTGATACACAGTTTATATGCACTGCCTCTTTGATACAGTTTATATGTATTCAATGAAAGGAAGGTGTCCTTGATCTTCAAGAAGAGTACCTGTAGTGTATAAAACCGAGTGGACACTAGTGTACATGTTGCTAGAAAAATGTAGAAAGGGATACATTTTTGTAGAAAGTGGCGTGCAAGCTACAAATTTCAGGCAACGTTGTTGCAAGCAACTGTATCAAAGGACTATTGATTTTGTAGAAGCAACATTACGTCATAGAATAAATCAACCTATGAAAGTGGTGTAAAAGTCATGTAACTAGCTTCTTCGCTGAGTCCTTGAAAAAAACTATTATGGACCGTTTTAAACATAATGTTGTGTTGGCATTATAGTCCAATATTTAAAATTAAATGAAAAAAAACCTGGTTCAGTAGCGATGCTAAAGCATTAAAAGTGTTCATGTTAAACTGCAGCAGTGTGTTAACGGGGTGTGTTAACTGGGTGTTAATGGGGTGTGTTAACAGTGTGTTAATGGGGTGTGTTAACGGGGTGTGTTAATGATGTGTTAACTGGGTGTGTTAGCAATGTGTTAGAGGTGTGTTAGAGATGTGTTAATGATGCGTTAACGGGGTGTGTTAACTGGGTGTTAATGGGGTGTGTTAACGGGGTGTTAATGGGGTGTGTTAAAGGGGTGTTAATGGGGTGTGTTAACGGGGTGTGTTAATGATGTGTTAACTGGGTGTGTTAGCAATGTGTTAGAGATGTGTTAGAGATGTGATAATGATGCGTTAACGGGGTGTGTTAACTGGGTGTTAATGGGGTGTGCTAACAGTGTGTTAATGGGGTGTGTTAACGGGGTGTGTTAATGATGTGTTAACTGGGTGTGTTAGCAATGTGTTAGAGATGTGTTAGAGATGTGATAGAGATGTGTTAGAGATGTGATAATGATGCGTTAACGGGGTGTGTTAACTGGGTGTTAATGGGGTGTGTTAACAGTGTGTTAATGGGGTGTGTTAACGGGGTGTGTTAATGATGTGTTAACTGGGTGTGTTAGCAATGTGTTAGAGATGTGTTAGAGATGTGATAATGATGCGTTAACGGGGTGTGTTAACTGGGTGTTAATGGGGTGTGTTAACAGTGTGTTAATGGGGTGTGTTAACGGGGTGTGTTAACGGGGTGTTAACTGGGTGTGTTAGCAATGTGTTAACCAGATGTGTTAAAGGTGTGTTAATGATGTGTTAACGGGGTGTGTTAACTGGGTGTTAATGGGGTGTGTTAAAGGGGTGTTAATGGGGTGTGTTAACGGGGTGTGTTAATGATGTGTTAACTGGGTGTGTTAGCAATGTGTTAGAGATGTGTTAGAGATGTGATAATGATGCGTTAACGGGGTGTGTTAACTGGGTGTTAATGGGGTGTGTTAACAGTGTGTTAATGGGGTGTGTTAACGGGGTGTGTTAATGATGTGTTAACTGGGTGTGTTAGCAATGTGTTAGAGATGTGTTAGAGATGTGATAGAGATGTGTTAGAGATGTGATAATGATGCGTTAACGGGGTGTGTTAACTGGGTGTTAATGGGGTGTGTTAACAGGGTGTTAATGGGGTGTGTTAACTGGGTGTTAATGGGGTGTGTTAACAGTGTGTTAATGGGGTGTGTTAACGGGGTGTGTTAATGATGTGTTAACTGGGTGTGTTAGCAATGTGTTAGAGATGTGTTAGAGATGTGTTAGAGATGTGTTAGAGATGCGTTAACGGGGTGTTAATGGGGTGTGTTAAAGGGGTGTTAATGGGGTGTGTTAACTGGGTGTTAATGGGGTGTGTTAACAGTGTGTTAATGGGGTGTGTTAAAGGGGTGTGTTAACGGGGTGTTAACTGGGTGTGTTAGCAATGTGTTAACCAGATGTGTTAAAGGTGTGTTAATGACGTGTTAATGGGGTGTATTAACTGGGTATTAATGGGGTGTGTAAACAGGGTGTTAAGTTCATGTTCCCAAGTTATGTTTTCATTGGTCATTTTGTCTCAAAAAAGGCTTTCACTTAATACAGCTTAATTAGTAATAGATAAAGTCAGTCCCTACTTTGTTTTAAAGCCGTTTGAACATTGCAGTTCAGCAGACACTAACAAATATTGTCACACAGTTACTGAGATCTGATTTGTAGAAAAAAAATCCTCACCTGGCATAATTAGAATTCTGTTCAAAACAATATATAATATATATAAACTATAACAATAATCTCATTTCAACTTCTCTATTTACAATTAGTTTTATTTACACAAATAAAACAGAAAAACACAAGACAAAAATAACACATTCAGAACAGAAATGATGAATGGTAAATATCACTAATATAACCTTATACATATTTAAGAATAAAGTGCATTTTATTATACTGAAAAAAAAATGCTGGTGCAAATTATGTGGACACTAAAAAAAAATAGGAAAAATAGTCTAGTAAGACCTCATCTTGAATATTGTGTTCAGTTCTGGTCACCTCGCTATAAAAAAGATATTGCTGCTCTAGAAAGAGTGCAAAGAAGAGCAACCAGAATTATTCCGGGCTTAAAAGGCATGTCATATGCAGACAGGCTAAAAGAATTGAATCTGTTCAGTCTTGAACAAAGAAGACTACGTGGCGGCCTAATTCAAGCATTCAAAATTCTAAAAGGTATTGACAGTGTCGACCCAAGGGACTTTTTCAGCCTGAAAAAAGAAACAAGGACCAGGGGTCACAAATGGAGTTTAGAAAAAGGGGCATTCAGAACAGAAAATAGGAGACACTTTTTTACACAGAGAATTGTGAGGGTCTGGAATCAACTCCCCAGTAATGTTGTTGAAGCTGACACCCTGGGATCCTTCAAGAAGCTGCTTGATGAGATTTTGGGATCAATAAGCTACTAACAACCAAACGAGCAAGATGGGCCGAATGGCCTCCTCTCGTTTGTAAACTTTCTTATGTTCTTATGTTCTTATGACTGTTTCTTATGTATAGCGCTACCCCTCCTCCTCTTCTGTCCTGCCTGTCTTTCCTATACAGTGTATACCCACAAATATTATATTCGTCCCCATCACTCTCAGACAACCACGTTTCTGTAACACCTATCACATCATAGTTACTTGTTAGTGCAGTAGCTTCAAGTTCTAGAATTTTGTTTCTGATACTTCTAGCATTTAGATAAATACATTTAATGGTTGTCTTACCTGAGTTGTTGTTCTTGTTTTGATGCGGTCTCCCTTCTGTTTTTTTGTTGATTTCTCCCCCCTTCCTTTCTAGTTTAAATGCTTCTGAACCTGCTCGAGGATCTTTTCTCCAAGTAGACTGGTTCCCTTGTTATTTAAGTGCAGTCCGTCCCGTCTATACAGATAGTCCTCGTTGTAGAATGTGGTCCAATGATCAAGATAGGTGAAGCCTTCCCGTGTGCACCACGTCTTCAGCCATGCGTTTTGATTAATTATTTCCAGCTGTCCATATGGTCCTTTGCAAGGTGCCGGTAGTATACCAGAAAATACCACAGTTTTGGTTTTCTCTTTTAATTTCCTTCCTAGCTCTCTGAATTTGTTTTTGGTCTGTCTCTTCCAATGTTGTTTGTACCGATGTGGACGACTACTGCCGGGTCGTCTCCTGTTCGTTCTAGGAGCCTGTCCACGTTCTCAGTGATGTGCTTGACCGAGGCTCCCGGAAGGCAGCACACTGTTGTAGTAAGGGGGTCCAAACTGCGAATTGAACTTGCTGTGTTTCTCAATATGGAGTCCCCAACAATCATGACCTCCCTTCTTTTTGCTGTCTGGTCACCACTGTCAATAGGGTCCTGGATGTTGTTCCTTTCATTCTCTTGTTGTTGGTTCTGCTCATCAAAATTCTGAAGTGACTCAAATCTGTTGGTTGTTTTGATTTCTGGTGGTTGTGTTTGACAAAGTTTCTTTTTTTCCCTGCTTCTGCCTACCTGAACCCAGCTGTTCTGACCTTCTATCTCCCTGGTGGCTTTCAGTCTGTTAGGGGTGATGCAGACTTCCATGAATTGTGGGTGTGCCAGTTCCTCAAGATCCTGTTGCTGTCTCACTTCTTCCAGCTCCATTTCTAGCATACTTACTAGTTTATGCAAATCCTGGATCGCGATGCACTTTACGCACACTTGGTTTAGCTCCGCTGGGTTTTCTCGGATTTCCCACATCAAGCAGGTGTCACAGATTACTGGCTTGAAGACCATGCTGAGGGTTTTTTTTTTTGAAGTTTAGTTTCTTCTGCAGCTGTCAACCTGCTTTCAAACTGCTTCTAAACTGCTCCGTACTTTTCCACGCCTGTAATTCTCCCACTCGCTGTCGCTTCCACTCACTGTCGCTGGGAAGACTGCCTCGTTTAACTGCGTTGTTCTGCTGTGCTGTTGGCTCCTTCCCTCGCTCGTGTCCCAGAACGACACTGAATTTGAATCAGCTGCTCCGAGTTTCAGCTTGTTTGTTATCGGAAAAACACACGCAGCTGTTTGACTTTGAGCTGCTGCTGTGTTTCCCCAATGTCCTGTGTTTTCTGATTAAAGCAATTAAAGATGCAATTTCTCCTTACTGCTTCTAAACTGCTCTGTACTTTTCCACACCTGTACTTCTCCCACACGCTGTCACTTCCACTCGCTGTCGCTGGGAAGACTGCTTCGTTTAATAAATAATAAAAAAAAAAAAACAGGTCCCACCTAGAGCAATCATTAAAATCTGCATGCAGTGTTTACTAGCAAGGTGACTTTTCTTTCCAAGTGCATTTTATAGTATGTCCTCTAGTTATAACTCTAATTACATGACAAGAACATTTGACCTGCTAGGAGTTTGTCTTCAATTGAATCAGTCTCTGTAACAGGCTGTTGTTTCCAAGCTGTCAATGGACCCCTATGCGAACAGCATGTTTTATTACAGGGTAACATTTAGATTCTCGTTGAAGTGAATGGCAGAGGTGCTACTTGTCATATTACTTACAATAAAAACATATGTGATTAATGGTACTGTTAACATGTATTACATTTGAAACCTCTTTTTCAAACACACTCGTTTTACAGCTGTGTGCCTGAATGCAGGCTGCGGTACAGACTTCATTAATACAAACAATGCACACCAGAGGAAACTATCACAATCTCCCACCCACGAAACACCTTTTAAAATACCGGCATTGCGAAAGTTCTCAACTGAAATTCCACTTGTCGATTTGCAATGACTAGAGATCTGTGAAGACCTCCATGAAAACAAAACAATATTAAAAACAAACAAGCGTGTTTAAGCAACTAAATGCGTGCTCTGGACAACCACAAAACACAATGTAAAGACTTTTGCTCTGCATACACTGAGTAAAAAAAACAAAACAAAAGCAACTTTACAATTATCCATACTGTAAAAAAAAAAAAAAAAAAATAAATATATATATATATATATATATATATATATATATATATATATATATATATATATATATATATATATATATATATATATATAATATATATATATATATATTATATAATATATATATATATAGTATATATATATTCTAACTATATTGATTTAAATTATGATGTGTTGCCCTTAGATTGTGCACTATTTCAGTTTCACCTCTTTTTTTGTTTGTTTTGGTGTGTGTATATCTCTGTTTGGATGGAACGCCAAGAAAGGGACAGAACACCATAGAAAAAGCTACAAAAGGATAAGCTTTGTTTAAAATAAAAACATTAGGTGAATACCTGACAAAAAATATTAACTAGGGAGAGAGACGCAATTAGTGGTAGTTTAAAAAGACAATTGTGATTACAGTAATAATTTGAAACTGTAATTATCGTTCAACCCTAACTGTAGGTAGCATTCTTTCTAATAAACAACTAAGCAGCAATGTAAAATCGAGCAGCCACTACAGTTAAGTGCTCTGAGCAGAAGGCAAAATACAAGGTCAGCTATCTACAGGGATGCTAATGCCCGCACTTCTGGATATTAATGCTATTATGAACCAAACACATGTTTTTGTGTATGAACACATTTTTTTATTTGAATACATTTGTTTTTGGGTTCTAGTATGGTTCACTGAGCATGATAGAAATGCATGGCATTGTTAAAAACATTTCAAAATTCAACTACAAACCTGATAGTATGATATGAACCAAGAGGTTTATAATGTACTGTATAAGCATGACCTGTAATTCAATTATATTAAATATTACTTTTTAGATTTTTATGAATTCCATATTTTGTAAGACAGTATCATATGGAGAACTGATTTATCACAGCTGAAAAAAATCAACATTCTGTTTGTACAGTACTACAGCTGTTATTGCAGGATTGACTACAACCCTTCAAATATTATTTTATTTTAACATTCAATGCACATGTTGCACATCACAATACAGGCCTATATTGGAACACTACTTACTACCTGTTGCTTGCAATGCACATGACAACAGTTGAAGAGAACAATGCAAGATTATTGAACTGTTAATATGTTTGAGCCACTGCTCTGTTACTTAATGCACTTGTTGCGTATGTCCAACCAACGGAAAACCGAGACAAAACTGTTCTTTAACAATGTTTCCATGGCAAAATGCGGGCTTTGCTCTAAGTAGGACAGCAGATGCATTTCACAAGCACATTAGACCCCTTTTTAGCACTGCGAGGTACGCTAGTAAATCAGTTTCCACTGAGGCACACATTACTAAATAGTTATGTCACTACAAGACACGCAGTCAAAGCGAAGGTTGAGCTGTGGTTTCTCCGTACCACTGCACCGGTTTCCTGTTGCTCTGACAGTACCTGATATTAGAGGCTGATAACTCCCAGCACAGCTCAGACGAGCACATTTGATGAATGTTCCAATATCTTCAGCACTGTGTGCTCATATGAACGAAACACACAGGTTATTAAATAAACGATCCTGGGAACAGTTGCTCTTTTACATCTTCCTTCTCTTTTGAGTCATAATTACTTCTGTATGAATGCACCGATGAGCTTGAGGATAGTTAATGACTACATTTATCTAAACTACAAAATGAAGAATCGAGTCAGTCTGTTTTAATGGTCACCCCAAAGCCTAAGAGAAAACACTTGTATAATCCTGAACGCGCTGCGTTAAAGGAGATTAATGCTTCTTAATTAGTCAAAGAAAAAACATCTAATTATCAGGTTTGGCAGAAAACACAGTATGGAAGCATGGTTGGTTATCATGGGTACTGGATTATAGTTGCCATGGTTGCATAGATGTGCCGATTTATGAATATGTATACATCAAGAAATATTTAATATCAGTCTCACTCAGATGCTCATAAAATATCATTAGGAACATGTATTACAGTGATAGATTTTTTTACCACCCTTTATATTATTCCAAGTCTTCGTAAACGCTTTTAAATGCCATGTGCTTTATCACATATAAATACAACAGAAGATTTAGATTTGTTTTGTTTACCAGGATGTTAAATTACAATGCCTGCAATTACTGTTGTCAAGTCATCCCGTGCACTCTGATCATCATAAACACCACTGCTACAGATGCAACTCAGCCCCGCCCTAGCATCTGAAACCATTTTGTCAACATTAATGTATTTACTTCTATCTTTCATGGCCTTGATTTGTCAGTTTGTTGAGGCTTGCTGTCCTGTTTGATTCTTCGATTGGTAATATAAGCATCACTGGGTTCTGATTAGATCTTCAGAGATACTGCTTCTAATTAGCATAATCCTTATACACATAAACACACTAGAAACGTTTTATAAGGCAAAATAAAAACAGGATTGATTTTTTTAAATTTAGTTTATAACAAAAAGGATAAGAACATGTTGTTCGTGCAGTAGAATCCATAATGTTTTTTGCTTTTTTTTGTGACAAAGCTTACTACTTACATTCAGTAAAAGAAACATTGGCATGTATTTATTTTACCACATTTAAATGAAATGTTTTGTTGAAAGATAATAGATGTGACTGTTTTTGTTAGTATGAATACTTCCATCAAAAATCCCTCTCCAATGGACAAAATCCAACTCAACTCGCGAGATTTAGTGACTGATTTCAGGACTCTTATCAAATGCTTGTAAGTACTGTACAGTACCCCTTGAGAACATTCTGTGCCCAAGTACCCAAGACTCACTCTAAACAAGACTGACAGAATGCAAGCTCAGGGGCAGTGTTACCAATTGGCTTACAAATACAGTCACCTGGCATATTATGTTAGTTTCTATTACAGGATGTGTCAGCTGAATATTACTGATCCTTCTTTGGAATGGGCTGTACGGTGTGACGGGGTACACCCGCCCCTGTGTGTATTATATTATTTGTTATATTATTATTTAAAATTGTGACAGGAAAGCTTCTGTGGTAATTTATTAAATAAACAAAATACCAAACACAAAATGAAAAGGCACAAGGGCCAAAACCAGAGGTATAAATGAAACACAAAAGCCGAAGGTCTTCTGGAGGTGCTGTATCCCACAACTAACACCACATGTGACAGGATAGCTTCTGTGGTAATGGCAGGTCTGGGAAAAGTACACAGAACACAGGGAAATGCAGTGCAAAGAGCTGCTACACTCTAATTTATTAAATAAACAAAACACCAACCACAAAGCGAAAAGGCACAATGGCCAAAACAAAAGGTACAGCCTAAATGCAACACAAAAGCACTCTGTCAGGCTGGGTTAAACCTTCACTGACTAGATAAAAAAAACATACAAACACAGGAACAACAAAATCAACACTCACCAACTCCTCTCCTCTAATGGAGCCATGTGCTCTCAATTGATAGGATGTGGCTGCTCCCAATTAGCACCAATTGTTCAATTAGGAGCAGCCACATTCTCACATGTTTTTGGCAGAACAGATACTGAAAGTGAACAATTGCTATTCGTGCTGGCTTTCAACCAGCACGATACTTGTTTGATTTAGTTTTCACTTTGTGTTTTTTTGTCTATTTTGGCCAACGTATCGTTTTGCTTTACAAAAGTGCTTTGTTTTGTTTGTTCAAACTTTTTATTTTGTTTATTTATAATTAAACCATGCAAACAGCGCTTTCATTCACACCTGCTGTTGATTTTCATTCATTTCCTGGTATGATGACACCCACAAAGTCACCTGTCACATTAGGTTAGTATACATTTTTCTTTTTTATTTCTTAAACAAAGACTATAACGTTCCACTTACAACATTTAAAACATTTTTGCAGTTTGCTTGTTTGTTTTCCAAGGTGAAAGACCAACAGACAGAGTAACTGCGTGTTTGCTTTCATAATTTGGAATCCTAATGAAGTTTCTAACAACAGGAAATCTCACAAGGCAGATGATAAGTCTGTGATGTGGTTCTAAATCATACAATCCTGGCGTGCTTTGTCAACGGAGATACTCGTTCTAGGCCATGAAAATACACTCATCTTACAATAATGTCACTCGATGTGTTTTACCATTAATAACATAGTTGAATTGACATCTCCTTGTCCAAGCATCAGGCAGACTACCTGGCCTTAGCAATGTACAATGTCCCATCCTCGCAGTCAACGAATCTGGACCAGGGATCTTATGAAGTATATCTCCATTGACTTTCATTGAATTCTGCTTCCGTATGGTCAGACGTGGCTTCTATCTCATGCTTTTATTTGAATGCTGCTTTTTATTTCTCGTGTTTTGACAAGTACAATATTGTTGCAGGATAGTTTTACTGCTGTTTGATTTTTGTTTTGTTCTTTTGTAATGATATATGTGAAATTTGTAAGCTGTAATGAACAACGTAGCAAGTGTTGTTTGTGTGCAAGCACCCCAGGTTGCTTTGCAAACCAAAAGCAGCCCTGTAATGCTATTTAAGCAAAAGGCACATTATTGAAAAAAATAAGGTGTGAAGAAAACTGGGCAATGCAATCCCCACTCCCATTCTGTACATCATTAGTTGTTTCTATATTTTGTAAGAGTAGTATATTCATACAGATTTATGTGGTCAACATACTGAATTCTCATGTTAACATTTATATATTCTACGGTCAACATATTTAATAGATTTCTATAAATACTGTATCTGTTGATTTTTTTTTTTTACAATAGGATTTCTACAAATGACTATACATCTTTTTTCTTTAGTTTCTATAGATTTTAAGTAGATAAAGTTTGACTTCTGCACTGCATCTGTTCATACATAACTTTAAACACTCAAAATTCTTTAGTCAAGCCGACAAACTTTTCAGCTAATGTCTTCTTCTGGGTTGTTATGACGTACAGCACTTTAAAAACACTAATGAAAGCATTAGCCAGAACATTTCAGTTACTTTTAGTATGACCTCAAAGGGCACTATAAAATATGAGCTTGTTTTTACTGATAAAGATTTGATTAAAAAAAAAAAAAACTGGATTGACCCAAAGATCTCTTCAACACAAGAAAATAAAAACCAGTGTTAATGTAGCTGAATTAGTAATAAGTAAGAACAATTTTCGAGACGTTAAATACCAAAAAAACCAAACATAATAATTATCACTTGTTTCTATATTTACCAGTATAATTGACATTCTAGCAACAATAATGAAATCAGCTACTGTAACACCAGACACATATACCCGATAAATGGGTTATGAAGACACACACTGCTTTTCTAGTAGGACAATGAAAATGAAGCTACAACACTGGAAATATGAAATTGTATGAGCTAGTACATGGATAGTTGCAAATTGCTGAACATAAAGAAAACAACGCATTGCTTCATGGTGACTCAGAAGGTGTTTCTCCTTTAAATTTTTTGTTTTGTGTTCCGTTCAACAGCTAATAAACATACTAACCCTTCTACATGTTGAGTGGCAGAATATGGGGGCCTTAGCACAAGAGAAATTCTTATCACAGAATTTGCAGGTGTTCTTTCTATTTGTCTTAGAATTTACAGCTGCTTTTTTTTTTTTTTTTTTTTTTTCCTTAGCAGTCTCAACAAGGAGATACAAACTGGCCAAAAAAACAAAACAACAACAACACACTTGCACATTTCCAGATAACAATTTTCTTCTCTCTTTTGTGAATACTGTAGGTCCTATTATTTTGCTGTTTAAAAAAAATATAAAAAATACAAATAAAACAGGTGTTTTTTTTTTTTTGTTTTTTTTTAATAGCATCAGGATAAAAGTTGAAACTCGATACTGCAGATTGAATATTTAGTCTGCTTATTAGTTTTGCATTTCAAAAGCAATAAGAAGCTGTCTGCTGCAGGGTTGTTTTCAGTTCAGCTGACATGCTGTACAGTAAATGGTTTAGGATTTATTAAAAACTCACAGTTTCCTTATCAATGTTAGGGCCTGTGTTTGAACATGTTCAGCCTGCACTAAGCCAGGGCATGCATACATTCTACATTCAGCAGTCTTCTTCCTCTACAGTGTACTATTTTGTCCTAAAATTCCATCTTGACAGACGATACACGGTCTGCACACTTTTATGTCTTTGTCTGAAAAGCAACCTCACTGCCACCTGCATAGTGGAGGAAATGACACTGCAGATCTGTAGCTTCGAATAAAAAACCCTGCAAATTCCCTGTCAAGCAACTGCAGTCAAAATTCAGCACGGTTACCCTTAGTTCACTATTGTATATCATGGGAAAATCATAGTGAGGTGTAGTAAAACCTAACAAAGCACTGACCAGCTCTGCAAATAAATAAAAAGTATGGTAAAGCATAGTAAGAATGCACAGCACTATATTTGCACTACACTGGAAAAGCAATGTGAAATGCAATAGCTGCAACAGCAATCAGAATGGGTGCAAACAAATTACTGGGTTCAAAAAGCATTTACATATAATCCTAAACTTAATCACAATTTTATCACAAACATTTAACTACCCTTAAAGTCACTATCAGATTGTAAAGTTAACTTGTGATTCAGAGTGAGACCATTTAATATTCTCCACAGAACAAGTGCTACTCAAAGTGTTGATGCTCCCTGACCATTTCGTAGCGGACGAATCCTGTGCACGTCTAGTCTCAGGCTAATTCACTTTCCATGCACCCAGTCCTGCATTTTAGAAAGTTTCATTGCACTGTTGTAATGCGTCTGCCCTTGGCCTGAGCATGTGCACAGCTGCCTGAATTGCTAGCACCTGATCTTTTTTACATTGAAAGAAATTTAAGTTGACTTGTCCCGCCTTGTAAATGTGGACACTGGCATTAAAAAAATAAATAAAAAAATAAAAAAATAAACAATAAACCTTGCTTTCCAAAACAAGATGGGTCCCATTCACAAAGCTTTCACTCATGAATTATTTAAACAAGTTTTTATGAATGGTTGGTAAAATGTGATACAGCATGTGTTGCTATGCTGGTATCATTATTGTGCTCTTATGTACACAGTATGTTTGTGAACCAATTACAGTAAATAAAATGATGGCACCACAATATGAATGGCCAATATAGTTTTGGTTTGTTTAAAATCTCATTGTGATTGTTATCAGCCAACTAAATGGAACACTGTCATGAATTACTATACAATTGGTACTGAATATGCCACCAAAATCTTACTACTAGCCTGCTCGCATCTATAGTCTTTATAAATGATTCCAAGATCAGCCTACAGCCATATGAAAACAAAAGGCCCTATTTTGAAACGCGCGATTCTAATTTTCTTGTTAGTATGCACATTGACACTCAGCCCTGATCACTAATCACCGATAACTATGGGTCTACCTAAATAGAGGGAAATTTACATATTTCTCACAGGTAGGATATGGAATAAAATTAGAATTTCGCGGACATTTCGCGGATCTGTTTTAAATAAACCTAAGTAGACAATATTTCAGAGCACTATAAATGCCTAAAAATAGTGGTGCTTCCTTACTGAAACAGTGCTGTAATTTGCTAAAGGTAAGAATTCAGCTTCCCCTTGCAGTTGCTGCCGACAGTCTCTGTCTCGTGTGGATTTGCCCATGCATTGAGACTGCAGGTTCTGCATCCACTGAAACGGTTGGAAGTGTGCGGCAAAGCTTTCCCAAGTGAGACAGATGTGGAAATTCATTAGAAATAGTCCCAAAACTTTGTTATCCATGGGCATCTGGCATACTTTAATAAAGCCCATATATGCAGCACGTCCGTTGTCATGTTATTTATCCCATCAAATAATTTATTCCGAGTCAAAGATAACATGCCTATTCCGGTCTAAAATTCTAACTGTTTAAAAAGTAAGTAGCAGGTTGTTTGAAGAGAGGTGGCTTTGCGTGATCGTACCTGTAGTACTGATTTAACTTGGCTACACCCGACAAGAATACATTTTGTCTGCACTGACTTTACAGTTTGTTTTCTGAAAGCTGTTTATTTTCCGTTCTGTTCAGCAGCCTCTAGCAGCCTTTCATTTAATGTGTGATTCTGAAGCTAAACAGCGATCAATTGTACTGTAGCGATCTCGGTTAACGCAGGCAGGCGCATCACACAAGGCGAGGCAATCCACACACTTAAAAAAGAACACGTTTTTACATTAAACAAACGTAGAGGTCTTTACAAAAGAAAATGAAGATCATTTAAATTTAAATGTAACAATCTGTATCGCAGAAAGTTTGTACTAAAAAAAAAAGAAAAAAAGGCTTAAAAAAACTACAAACTGTGTGCTTTCTTAATAGCGTCTTAAAACATGTACAGATAAATAAATAACAAGTTTTTAAAAAAAAAAAAAAAAACTTTGACCAAATATTGAAAAAGACAGACAGGGAGTGAGAGGGCTAAGTAAATACCTGCGCTGAATCCCAGGTTTGAGTCGGCGGTCTCTCGCCCAAGGCTGGCAGTGTACCTGGAGGTGAGATGACCCGCTGGGGCGCCGGTGATCCTTTGCCGAGTGCCGAGGGATGCTGAACTAGGGGATGTTGCTGCTCTGGGCCCGTTCTCGTAGTGGAAACGCTGCTGCTGCTGATGACTTTCGCTGCTGCTGATGATGGAGGGCTGGTGATGCTGTTGTTGTTGCTGGAGCTGATGACTTGGATGATGTTGGTGGTACCCTCCCCCGGCACCCATCAGCGGGATCTCCACCATGGTCGGTCTGTCGTACCTCTTGCCAACTGGCCTCTTGCTGGGGAATGTTTTGAGAGCGCTGTAGGGGCTTCTCTGCCTGCAAATTTTGGGCACGCAGTATGCCACCTCTGCCTGCTGCATCTCCTCCTCCATCGCTGTCTCTCCCTCTCGCCTTTCCCGTCTTCAGTCTTCAGTCCTTGTATGTCGCTCTCTCTATGGCACCTGAGTCGAAGACTGCAACGGGCTCTCGCTTACTGACAGGCTGCCCGGCCAATCCCCAGGCGAGCGACCAGAGTTAATGACCGCAGTGTATGACAATTCTACCAACAGGGGGACATGCGGGCGGGACCTGTCGTAGGATTTATTTTTTATTTTAAATGTCTGTGTTTTAAGAAAAGGGGGTTTCCTCCACCTTAGTCCCTAAGGTAACATGAAAATATGATTGCGAGAATCACAGTTTACAGCTCAGAAAAAAAAAAAAAAAAAAAAAAAAAAAAAAACACCGAGGAAACGTACAGTCTGTATTGAGACAGGCGCACACAGGCTGGCTTTGTTTAAAGCCAAATAAACTGGAGAATCAGTGTGATAACTAGGTGAGAGTTGGCACACTGTCCCTGCCGTCTTTCCAGCCTGGATTTAGGACTGTATATTTAAATGTGCTCACATATTTAATAGTTTGGTACATATTTACTATGTTTTTACCCCTTTCCAAAGATTGCAATTTTTGTTTTTAGATATTCTAGTGCATCATTGTTCTGTGAGATGTGTTAAACCTGAAGCCATTTGGGTTCTTACAAAAACAGATAGAACACATTAACACTGGGATTACCCAGTTGACCTACACAGTTGGAACACTATAGCAGGACAGTTGCCCCTCGGGTAATGCACCCCCCTGCTCTGTTAATAGCATCTTCATCTCACAGATACTGGTCGCTGTTTAGGCACCCAGGCACAGAGTGGTTTTGATTGAGCCACTTGTATTTACCCAGACAGGCGTGCCACTCTAGTCATAATGAGCACCTGCTGTGTTTAATCAAAGGATTGATCAAATTTACTTCATCCTCTTGTGCCACACTCTCAACCTAACTTAAATGTGCAACTGGACCCTACTGCCACTTAACACTCAACCAGCCCTCTTTGAACAGGACAAGCTAAATGCCTTACCCAAGTCTGAATATGGCTACATAGCAGCTTTATGTGCAGCCTGCACCAGGCAGGTTCAAACACCCTCTGTGTAGTAATGTGCCTCAAGAAAGATGAAATTCAGTCAATATTAAATAAACCATCCAATTAACATCAACAGAGACAAGCACAGTGACCTCTGTTAGTGAAGCAGAATGCTACTTACAGTTTGATCACCAATTTGCTATGGATTCTCTGTGATAATACTGAAGATGAACAGGCAGCAACGTGACCCTGAGACAGAGGTGGTGAATAATTGATGTTGACTTAAAAGCAACAGGCAAGCTTTCAGTTAAATACAAAAAATACACAATTGTGTGTACCTGTGAACTTCTGCAGTGATAGGTGTGTGGAAACTGCTGCATTAAAAGGTCTGTTTTGTGTCACGCACAGCCACATTATTAGTTAGACATGCAGAGCTGTTTTCAACGGTTAGTCCTTATTATAAGCAGTAATACAAGACAACCACGCCTTTATTTGAACAGTTTGCACAGCTACGTAATGTATTTTAAAACATATTGAAGTTTGAATTGGAACTATTTATTTTCCTAAATCTCTGGATTACTGGTGACTATTTATTTGTTTTGATCATGTTTTTGTATAGTTTGTAATTGTTTGTCATGTTATGGTACAGCAAACATGGCTTATTTGTTTTAAAAAGCAAATAAATGCAAGGCAAGGTTTCTGTATAAAAGCAGCTGAACCAAAATGTGCATATCAGTAAATGCAGTTTGCCAGCAGCACCTAAGTGCATGTGTGACCCATATACACAGAGTCCTGTAAGTACAGGCCTGAGCTCTGAAAACTGTTATCCCTGTGGTTTTTTGTCTCAGAACTATGTGGTTATGTTGCAGGCTTTTACAGCTCTGAGAGGCTCTGTGAATTGGATTTTAAAGCTTTTGTTTTTAGCAAAAATATTCTTTAAAAATAATGTTCAAAATATGCCTTATGTATTACTGTTACAAATGAAATATAAGCAGCACATTTTACTTCCTATTTAAACTTATCTATTTTGAAAGGTGCTTCTTTGCTCAGAGAGTATTTTTAAAGTGGCAAGACAAAATCAGCTTTAGACTACCACAGTGACCTACTTCTTCATTCGATCAAGACCCTGCGCAATGACCTACTACTTAATTTGATCAAGACCCTGCGGTCGATGGGACTCAAAACTGAACTCTTTCTGAAAGAGGCTCAAGTAAAAAAAAATCTTCAAAGGGTTATACTCTAGCTAGTAGAATCATTTCACAATTACCTGTTGCACATTTAATTTCACTAGGGGTCTCACAAGTGCACGTTTTGAGAATCAGTTTCCACTTTACTGTATGCTATAACAAATGAGCAAAAGAAAAACTTTCCAACAGCTCAAAAAAAAAATACAAGAATATGGGAATACTGCAGGATAGCCAATAGCATCTGTGAACAACCCACCCCTCACCCCCAAAACCCAGCAGTGTTAATATTATGATTAGCATAAGGTTGGTCCTTCTACTCACACTTCTTATGTAATTTCACCTAATGACTGACATGCTTTGCAGCTGTTGACAATCTTTGACTCCAAAGACATTGCTAAGGTAGGAAGATCAAGGGGAACAGAAAGTAAGGCATGCAGGCTAAAAACCTTCTTTAACCTAGCCTGGTATTACATTTTTGTTATAACTAATGTCCCTTGAAGCAAAGAATTGATCACTGGGGGGCTTGTCCTGCAGCCTGGTTAGAATGAAACCTCACCTCAGGTAAAATTCTAAACAAAGGACTTCATCAATGCAGTCTATGTACTGTAATAGATTGGACTCTCAGCCAATTAAATCGAATAGAGAGGCAAATGCAGGACATTAGCTGCTAAATTCACTGTTTAAATACAAGCGTCTATACTAAAGAACAGGTTCTCTAGTCGAGAGGTAAGGACATGTCTCATGCTGATGTGTGCATTATTAACTCATCAGTTGCTTGGAGGAGATCCATTACAGTACCAGAGAGCGAGAGAGTGCTCAGTACCTACAATAAACACTAAATACTTCACTACTAAAAAGTGTTTTTCATTTTGTTGTGTTAAAGTGCGCGCTTATAATCATGTTTTATAGCAGCGCTATACCACAAACACCTCCCCAGAAATGATATGAGGACAGTGGTACCATATTGAATATGTTATCTTAGAACTAGTATGGTACCAGATGCTTACATTCTCTTACTCTTTTTTTGTGAGATCAATGTAAATACCTATGAGCTGCTTAACATTTTCTATTAGTTTTTTCTAATATGGGCATTGACTTGTTCAAATCTTCTCATCTCATTTGGTTCTATACTATATTGCAACTGATGGAACTTTGTGGATAACTCCATACAGCTGTGCTTGATTATGTGCTCTCCTTATCAATTGCCTGAAATGTGCTCCTTACTGTTTATAGTCACCTTCACCCCATCGATCCATTATCTGATCTGTGTCTTTACTCACTCGCTCAACTGAGCTGAATGCTGTCACGAGGCCTGAGGTATTTTCAGCTTCACTGTCGGCAGCCATGTCATCTGTCATACTGGAATGTTAATCCAAACCCTTTACTCACTTTTTACATTTTTTTTTGCATTACAGTAATGCAGTTTACTTAACCCCCTCAGCTCTGAATTATTTTTGTTGAGCTGAAGAATACAAAATTAAGTTATATAATTAAAAAAGGAGCTCCTTTATTGAGTATGCATTTTTTTTTTTTTTAAGGTATAATTTTGGTAAATGGGACCTTAAGTCCTGTTAATACCTTAAAAACTCTAAACGTCCCTAAGACCAGCCATGACTGAAAGGGTTAAAGAAAACTTGACTACTGACATATCACCAGTTTACTAGTTTATTCTTTTTTCTGTATTAAATGTCTCTTCCCTGGAGAATGACAGGTACAGTTATTAAAGAAAGACTGCCATGATTTGGGATAGTAGGCGACTGGAGTAAACCCCAATGTAAATTCCTTTTTTCTATTGGCTATCGCTAATATACCTCTCCCGTCCTCAGTTGATGAGACGTGACCCTTTACAACGCCACCCTCACTAGTATCATTGACACTGTTGCCCTGCTTGCAACCAGAACCGTCAAGAAAGATCGAAACTGCCCATAGTACACCCTCGAACTTCGACTGCTTAAATCTGCCTGCCACAAGCTCGAGTGCAAGTGGAGGTCATTTGGACAGACCATCTTGCAAGCTACAGACGTGCGTTTGCTGTGGCCAAGGTGAAATACTTATCTGAAATCATAAATGGGACACGGTAAAAGCAATGTTCTCTTCAAGACCATTGACCAAATCCTACATCCAGCCACCAAGCGATCCAACTCCCGTCCATCCTCCTCTCTTACCTGTCATGATTTCTCCTCTTTCTTTTAGAACAAAATCAACAACTTCTATTCCACGTTCGACCAGCACAAACCTACTATCTACTATTTGCCCACCTCGACGCTCTTCCGGCTGCTCCTCCTGCCCTCTCCTCCTTCTCCCCTCTCCATTGCTGATGTTTCCGGCTTACTGTTGAAATAAACTACTGCCACGTGCCTCCTGGACCCCTGGTTGACTAACCTTGTCTGTCTCTATGCTTCTGATCTTGCTCCCTCCATTATGCACTACTATCATGTATTATGTACTTTCCACTGTAAATCATGTATTATGCATTTCTCTATCTGAAGTAATATGGATTCTCTTGTATTTATTGCATTTTGTAAAGCACTTTCTGATGGTGTTCCACTATGAAAGGCGCTATATAAAATAAAGATTGATTGATATACGTTTTAATGACAATTTGATTTGCTTCCTGAAAACTGCTGAATAATCACAGAAGGAACTTTCCAAAGTATAACTTGATGTAAAGAAGCTGAAATCTAAAGACTTGTTATTGAAATGCTAGTCAAATAATTGAAATGCTTTCTCGAGACGAATGAGCACGCTGTATGGCTTGTTTCATTAAAAACAGGTTTTCAAAAACTAAAGCCCAGTTTCAAGTAAAAATCAAATATGGACTATGTCTAGCCAGGCTAAAATTATACATTTCTTAACTGTTGATGTTGTGTGGTGTCTTGGTTGCTTTGTGTAATCGTTTGCAATAAGAAAATTCCAGTTTTTCAGCACATTTTGGTTCATTAATGAATGCAACATAAAATGAGGTATAAGTTATAATACATAGTGCCCATCAACTTTTTCAAGCACACCACTATTTCAGATCTCACCATTTGTTAGCCAATTAACACACTGCATATTTTCTTTGCCAAACACATCACTTTATACACCTTATACAGCAAATATGAATTTAGAATCCTTCAACATGTTTGAAAATACTAGACAGTCGCTCACTGATTTCTGTAATAGAAAGAGTGATTTACAGAGATTCAGGAGTATATCCTCAAAACGCAGATAATGGTACAATGTTCTTCATACCATTTGAATTTAGAACACAACAGTCCATCTAAGATAAATACTCGTTTGCTCTTCAGTTATAAGAATACACAGAGGAGGAGATAATAGTATTTCCACTGTAGCTGTGGACTCGCTGTTTGTTTATTCAAACTGAATTGTGTCGTATTATTGCAGTACAACAGCTACATGTGTAGTTTTCAGTTAGATTCTATCTATCTATCTATCTATCTATCTATCTATCTATCTATCTATCTATCTATCTATCTATATATATATATATTTTCACATTTTGTTGGTGCATGGACACAAAGCTTTCAAATTAGACTTTACATGTAGAATCTACACAAACTACTCCACATTAATAAAGTAAAAAAATAAATATATATATATATATATATATATATATATATATATATATATATATATATATATATATATATAGTGCTGAGGTAGACGATCACCACGTTGCATGGTAGTGGAGGTAAAACCATTGTCCCCTTTGTCCTAGTACCTGGGCAGAACAGGATCATGGACCCGTCTGCTCCTGTGGTGGTTCTACATAGACACACACCATGCCTATAGCATGTTATGGGGTCTTGATTTACAAATGGGGGTCCCATGTGTGTTTTTCGCAGGTTTAATATGGGATTATGATAGGAGACTGACTCTTGTGTGGGCGGGATAAGGGAATGATTATATAGGGGTGCGCGGGGTTAATTTTCGTTGTATCTGAACACTGTGGTCTGGAGTGCCTACCTCACGGAGACGTGGGGAATGCTACAACACATATATATATATATATATATATATATATATATATATATATATATATATATATGTTGGTACCAATAGGCATAGGTTTATATATATATATTTAGTATATCTATTTTTAGTATAAAAATTGTAAAAACAATGTATTATGTTAGCCCCCTAATTTTTCTAATAAAATGCAATAGGTTGCAATATTTTAGATCCAATATGTTCTCTGACCTGTTTGCCTCTATATATACTATTGAAGCTTGCAGATTTTACTAATTGTGCCTGTTCATGTTAGCCAAGCAGGACCGCACATTTCCTGATGATATCTGGCTTTGTAAAGGTCTGAATGAAAATGGCTTCATGATTTGGACACATCATTTTCTATGACTACTGCATGGTTATGCCTTTTCCATGATTGATTTTTGGGGGTGCTAGAATGGAGAGATCAGTTACTATGCAGGTGACCATAGCAACAACACCACATAAGGTCAGGATGAAAGAAGCTGGTCTATCGGTGCTTCAACATGGTTCAGTGAAACATACTACAGTGACTGACCAATAAACTTGCCTATTCAGGTCTTTGAGAGCAATCTTTTACCAGGGGGTGTATATTCATTCTTATTGGTTGTAATTCTTTAACATGGCCAATCAAAACTTTTGCCTGTCAAGATCTTTTGACACTAATGAAAGCAAATGTAACTACAGTGATAGGACTGCAGAACAGGTTTTGCATTTTGTATTTGATACCTGCACTGTTTGGCTGCTACTCAGGTAGCTTCCAGTTGAATTATGATTTACTACCTGACTTCATTTCAAGGGGAGACGATTCTGCTCTTTTTAACACATGCATTGGGAGCTGAGTGGACAGTTTTGTTTGTGTGTTTTACTTTATCACCACACTTCCTCCAAATTGATGAGCCCCCCTAAGAATGCTTCCTAGTTCCTTGCCAGGTGTATCCTGTGGTGAACTTGGCAACGTTGATCGAGTTGGTTTAGTTTCTCAAGCACTTGCTGGCTTTCCACTTTACAATAGGGAGCAGATAGTAATAGTGTGAGATGCAGGAATTCTAAGAATCAGTTTGTAAGGTTTATTATAAATTGTAATAATTGTATGTGCACCTTTAAATGGTAAAGAAGTGAGAAACTCTCTCTGAACATTGTGATTTTCCTGTGTTTAATGTAAAGTTTTTTGCTGCTTAGCGATGCCCTGTCCTTGTAGCTATGTACATTTGCACCCAGCTCAAGGTGTCCAGAAACAGTTTTTTCATTACTCATGACTGTACATGCATGAGTTGTTTTTACTTAAAATGCCTGTTTTAATCATAGGTGTGAACCACAATCAACCCAACTAAAATTTATTGTAATACACAAAATTCTGCTAGAAGTGGCGCTCTGTGCCTCCAGGCCCGCGTCTCAGAGCACTGGCTGGTGCGCCTCCAGTTAAGGGGGACCAGCTCTGTTCATTGGTGAAAGTAGGAGCTTTCCACTTCCTGTCGGATGTAATCTGCCCTGTATATTAATGTCTATAACCTGTATTTCGGGGCTCGAATACTACCTGTCGAGACCTGTTGGTTTACCTGCAGCTTCTGCATGTGATAATGTTCTGCACTGTCTTTTGGATTTGCTTTGTTCCTTAATTAAACTCTTTTGATTGACGATTACCTGAAGAAGACTGACTTATTATTTTTAAGAAAACAAACTTATTACAGGTTGGAACCAGCAGTGTTCAAATGTTACCTTTCTACTGCTACTGGGAAAACCTAAAACCCTCCTACACAGAAGAATTGAATTATTTCATTATTCTTGGGAATAAGAAGTGTATTCTAATATATATATATATATATATATATATATATATATATATATATATATATATATATATATATATATATATATATAAAATAAATATATTATAGGTACAGCCTAGAGCAGGGGTGTCAAACTCAACTCCTGGAAGGTTACAATGTGTCTGGCTTTCCTTCCACGAGCTCTCAATTACTCAATTGGCCTAATTATTTCATTAATTAGACACATTTAACACTCTTTCCAGGCCTCAAAATGTTCCATAGGCGGTGTACCTTGAATCAAGTGCATGTTTTAAATCATCAACTATAAAAAACTGTAAAAAATATGAAATATGTCCAATTGAACAAATAATTAGATCAATGATGTTAATTGACAGCTTAAGCTGGAATGAAAATCAGAAGACCATGCGGCCCTTGAGGACTGGAGTTTGATGCCCCTGGCCTACAGAATCCATTGCAGGGACCAAAGAACTATAACAACCAGTACTACAGTTCCAACAGCTCTTTTAATGAGGATACCGCTCGTCTTGTGTGGCAAACACTCATTTTTAGCTTTGCTGTGTTTTCTTTATTAAATCTGACACTAGGGCTGCCACTGCTGGTACCCTGGTGGCAGCACCTGTGTGCCTGTGCGGCGTGTCAACACACAATGCCTTGTGGTTGACATCTTATTATTATTCATGACGACCCACGCATGTAACAGATCCCCCTGTTGCAATGTCTTTATATCTTTGGGCCTTTTCAGGTATTGATAGTTTCCAGTTTAGTTTGTTTTAAAAAAAAACGTAACTGATGACTTTGTTGATCTGTATGATCCAGATCCAGATCCAATGTAAGCATTTCCTGTTTAGACTAGTCTTGCTGACTATAATTAGGAGCACTTGTGATTTTTTTCCGCCAGATAAGTTCATCTACTTTTTGTACTCTGGCTGGGTTAACTGTATTCCGAGAAACGTGCATCTGATAGTAGACCATTTTAAAAATGGTATGAATCGAAATGTGTGAGATTGTATGTCCCATGATGGCTTTGAGTTATTCCAGGTGTGTACTAGTTTAATTGAAGAATGAAATCATTGTTTATACACATTTCTAAATCAACACTTATCCCCACCCCACAAATTAAGAATGAAGCCAATGTCCAAATGAATAATAATAATAATAATAATAATAATAATAATAATAATAATAATAATAATAATAATAATAATAATAATAATGTGTGTCCAACATTTGCAGTCCTAAATGCCATGCCATTTCTGTGAAGAACATTCAGAGATTAAAAAAAAAAAAAGTTTTCACTTAAGAAATCTTCAGAATAGTAAGTGAGGTGAGCATGTTTCTGGTCTTAACAACCTGTAATGTGCTTATACAGTTAGATTACTGCTATTCAAATCACTTGGGACTGAATCCAACCAAGACCACCCTTACTGTCTAGTCAAGCAAAATTCATTTGGGCGATTTTGATCCAGATTTTGACTGGGAGATCTCAGTTGTTAATAACTGTGAAAGATTAGAAAGGTGTGGATGATGATTATGATAGTCTTTAAAATCCTTTGGAACAACATGAATGAAGAAGCATTGCATGCCTCTCTTACAGAACATTGTTTTACTTGCAGTGCTTGGTGTCATCCTGGCTCTTGTATAGAACATTCTTTTACTTGCAGTGCTTGGTGTCACCCTGCCTCTCATATAGAACATTGTTTTACTTGCAGGGCTTGGTGTCATCCTGGCTCTCGTAGAGAACATTGTTTTACTTGCAGTGTTTGGTGTCATCCTGCCTCTCGTATAGAACATTGTTTTACTTGCAGTGCTTGATGTCATCCTGTCGCTCTCATAGAACATTGTTTTACTTGCAGTGTTTGGAGTCATCCTGCCTCTCGAATAGAACATTGTTTTACTTGCAGTGCTTGGTGTCATCCTGCCTCTTGGATAGAACATTGTTTTACTTGCAGTGCTTGGTGTCACCCTGCCTCTCGTATAGAACATTGTTTTAACAGTGCTTGGTGTCATCCTGTCTCTTAAAGAACATTGTTTTACTTGCAGTGCTTGGTGTCATCCTGTCTCTCTCATAGAACATTGTTTTACTTGCAGTGCTTGGTGTCATCCTGCCTCTCGTATAGAACATTGTTTTACTTGCAGTGCTTGGTGTCATCCTGCCTCTCGTATAGAACATTGTTTTACTTGCAGTGCTTGGTGTCATCCTGTCTCTCGTATAGAACATTGTTTTACTTGCAGTGCTTGGTGTCACCCTGCCTCTCATATAGAACATTGTTTTACTTGCAGTGCTTGGTGTCATCCTGCCTCTCGTATAGAACATTGTTTTACTTGCAGTGCTTGGTGTCATCCTGCTCTCTCGTATAGAACATTGTTTTACTTGCAGTGCTTGGTGTCATCCTGCCTCTCGTATAGAACATTGTTTTACTTGCAGTGCTTGGTGTCATCCTGCCTCTCGTATAGAACATTGTTTTACTTGCAGTGCTTGGTGTCATCCTGCCTCTCGTATAGAACATTGTTTTACTTGCAGTGCTTGGTGTCATCCTGCCTCTCGTATAGAACATTGTTTTACTTGCAGTGCTTGGTGTCATCCTGTCTCTCTCATAGAACATTGTTTTACTTGCAGTGCTTGGTGTCATCCTGTCTCTCTCATAGAACATTGTTTTACTTGCAGTGCTTGGTGTCATCCTGCCTCTCGTATAGAACATTGTTTTACTTGCAGTGCTTGGTGTCATCCTGCCTCTCGTATAGAACATTGTTTTACTTGCAGTGCTTGGTGTCATCCTGCCTCTCGTATAGAACATTGTTTTACTTGCAGTGCTTGGTGTCATCCTGCCTCTCGTATAGAACATTGTTTTACTTGCAGTGCTTGGTGTCATCCTGCCTCTCGTATAGAACATTGTTTTACTTGCAGTGCTTGGTGTCATCCTGCCTCTCGTATAGAACATTGTTTTACTTGCAGTGCTTGGTGTCATCCTGCCTCTCGTATAGAACATTGTTTTACTTGCAGTGCTTGGTGTCATCCTGCCTCTCGTATAGAACATTGTTTTACTTGCAGTGCTTGGTGTCATCCTGCCTCTCGTATAGAACATTGTTTTACTTGCAGTGCTTGGTGTCATCCTGCCTCTCGTATAGAACATTGTTTTACTTGCAGTGCTTGGTGTCATCCTGCCTCTCGTATAGAACATTGTTTTACTTGCAGTGCTTGGTGTCATCCTGCCTCTCTCATAGAACATTGTTTTACTTGCAGTGCTTGGTGTCATCCTGCCTCTCGTCATAGAACATTGTTTTACTTGCAGTGCTTGGTGTCATCCTGCCTCTCGTATAGAACATTGTTTTACTTGCAGTGCTTGGTGTCATCCTGCCTCTCGTATAGAACATTGTTTTACTTGCAGTGCTTGGTGTCAACCTGCCTCTCGTATAGAACATTGTTTTACTTGCAGTGCTTGGTGTCATCCTGCCTCTCGTATAGAACATTGTTTTACTTGCAGTGCTTGGTGTCATCCTGCCTCTCGTATAGAACATTGTTTTACTTGCAGTGCTTGGTGTCATCCTGCCTCTCGTATAGAACATTGTTTTACTTGCAGTGCTTGGTGTCATCCTGCCTCTCGTATAGAACATTGTTTTACTTGCAGTGCTTGGTGTCATCCTGCCTCTCGTATAGAACATTGTTTTACTTGCAGTGCTTGGTGTCATCCTGCCTCTCGTATAGAACATTGTTTTACTTGCAGTGCTTGGTGTCATCCTGCCTCTCGTATAGAACATTGTTTTACTTGCAGTGCTTGGTGTCATCCTGCCTCTCGTATAGAACATTGTTTTACTTGCAGTGCTTGGTGTCATCCTGCCTCTCGTATAGAACATTGTTTTACTTGCAGTGCTTGGTGTCATCCTGCCTCTCTCATAGAACATTGTTTTACTTGCAGTGCTTGGTGTCATCCTGCCTCTCGTATAGAACATTGTTTTACTTGCAGTGCTTGGTGTCATCCTGCCTCTCGTATAGAACATTGTTTTACTTGCAGTGCTTGGTGTCATCCTGCCTCTCGTATAGAACATTGTTTTACTTGCAGTGCTTGGTGTCATCCTGCCTCTCGTATAGAACATTGTTTTACTTGCAGTGCTTGGTGTCATCCTGCCTCTCGTATAGAACATTGTTTTACTTGCAGTGCTTGGTGTCATCCTGCCTCTCGTATAGAACATTGTTTTACTTGCAGTGCTTGGTGTCATCCTGCCTCTCGTATAGAACATTGTTTTACTTGCAGTGCTTGGTGTCATCCTGCCTCTCGTATAGAACATTGTTTTACTTGCAGTGCTTGGTGTCATCCTGCCTCTCGTATAGAACATTGTTTTACTTGCAGTGCTTGGTGTCATCCTGCCTCTCGTATAGAACATTGTTTTACTTGCAGTGCTTGGTGTCATCCTGCCTCTCGTATAGAACATTGTTTTACTTGCAGTGCTTGGTGTCATCCTGCCTCTCGTATAGAACATTGTTTTACTTGCAGTGCTTGGTGTCATCCTGCCTCTCGTATAGAACATTGTTTTACTTGCAGTGCTTGGTGTCATCCTGCCTCTCGTATAGAACATTGTTTTACTTGCAGTGCTTGGTGTCATCCTGCCTCTCGTATAGAACATTGTTTTACTTGCAGTGCTTGGTGTCATCCTGCCTCTCGTATAGAACATTGTTTTACTTGCAGTGCTTGGTGTCATCCTGCCTCTCGTATAGAACATTGTTTTACTTGCAGTGCTTGGTGTCATCCTGCCTCTCTCATAGAACATTGTTTTACTTGCAGTGCTTGGTGTCATCCTGCCTCTCGTATAGAACATTGTTTTACTTGCAGTGCTTGGTGTCATCCTGCCTCTCGTATAGAACATTGTTTTACTTGCAGTGCTTGGTGTCATCCTGCCTCTCGTATAGAACATTGTTTTACTTGCAGTGCTTGGTGTCATCCTGCCTCTCGTATAGAACATTGTTTTACTTGCAGTGCTTGGTGTCATCCTGCCTCTCTCATAGAACATTGTTTTACTTGCAGTGCTTGGTGTCATCCTGCCTCTCGTATAGAACATTGTTTTACTTGCAGTGCTTGGTGTCATCCTGCCTCTCGTATAGAACATTGTTTTACTTGCAGTGCTTGGTGTCATCCTGCCTCTCGTATAGAACATTGTTTTACTTGCAGTGCTTGGTGTCATCCTGCCTCTCGTATAGAACATTGTTTTACTTGCAGTGCTTGGTGTCATCCTGCCTCTCGTATAGAACATTGTTTTACTTGCAGTGCTTGGTGTCACCCTGCCTCTCGTATAGAACATTGTTTTACTTGCAGTGCTTGGTGTCATCCTGCCTCTCGTATAGAACATTGTTTTACTTGCAGTGCTTGGTGTCATCCTGCCTCTCTCATAGAACATTGTTTTACTTGCAGTGCTTGGTGTCATCCTGCCTCTCGTATAGAACATTGTTTTACTTGCAGTGCTTGGTGTCATCCTGCCTCTCGTATAGAACATTGTTTTACTTGCAGTGCTTGGTGTCATCCTGCCTCTCGTATAGAACATTGTTTTACTTGCAGTGCTTGGTGTCATCCTGCCTCTCGTATAGAACATTGTTTTACTTGCAGTGCTTGGTGTCATCCTGCCTCTCGTATAGAACATTGTTTTACTTGCAGTGCTTGGTGTCATCCTGCCTCTCGTATAGAACATTGTTTTACTTGCAGTGCTTGGTGTCATCCTGCCTCTCGTATAGAACATTGTTTTACTTGCAGTGCTTGGTGTCATCCTGCCTCTCGTATAGAACATTGTTTTACTTGCAGTGCTTGGTGTCATCCTGCCTCTCTCATAGAACATTGTTTTACTTGCAGTGCTTGGTGTCATCCTGCCTCTCGTCATAGAACATTGTTTTACTTGCAGTGCTTGGTGTCATCCTGCCTCTCGTATAGAACATTGTTTTACTTGCAGTGCTTGGTGTCATCCTGCCTCTCGTATAGAACATTGTTTTACTTGCAGTGCTTGGTGTCATCCTGCCTCTCGTATAGAACATTGTTTTACTTGCAGTGCTTGGTGTCATCCTGCCTCTCGTATAGAACATTGTTTTACTTGCAGTGCTTGGTGTCATCCTGCCTCTCGTATAGAACATTGTTTTACTTGCAGTGCTTGGTGTCATCCTGCCTCTCGTATAGAACATTGTTTTACTTGCAGTGCTTGGTGTCATCCTGCCTCTCGTATAGAACATTGTTTTACTTGCAGTGCTTGGTGTCATCCTGCCTCTCGTATAGAACATTGTTTTACTTGCAGTGCTTGGTGTCATCCTGCCTCTCGTATAGAACATTGTTTTACTTGCAGTGCTTGGTGTCATCCTGCCTCTCGTATAGAACATTGTTTTACTTGCAGTGCTTGGTGTCATCCTGCCTCTCGTATAGAACATTGTTTTACTTGCAGTGCTTGGTGTCATCCTGCCTCTCGTATAGAACATTGTTTTACTTGCAGTGCTTGGTGTCATCCTGCCTCTCTCATAGAACATTGTTTTACTTGCAGTGCTTGGTGTCATCCTGCCTCTCGTATAGAACATTGTTTTACTTGCAGTGCTTGGTGTCATCCTGCCTCTCGTATAGAACATTGTTTTACTTGCAGTGCTTGGTGTCATCCTGCCTCTCGTATAGAACATTGTTTTACTTGCAGTGCTTGGTGTCATCCTGCCTCTCGTATAGAACATTGTTTTACTTGCAGTGCTTGGTGTCATCCTGCCTCTCGTATAGAACATTGTTTTACTTGCAGTGCTTGGTGTCATCCTGCCTCTCGTATAGAACATTGTTTTACTTGCAGTGCTTGGTGTCATCCTGCCTCTCGTATAGAACATTGTTTTACTTGCAGTGCTTGGTGTCATCCTGCCTCTCGTATAGAACATTGTTTTACTTGCAGTGCTTGGTGTCATCCTGCCTCTCGTATAGAACATTGTTTTACTTGCAGTGCTTGGTGTCATCCTGCCTCTCGTATAGAACATTGTTTTACTTGCAGTGCTTGGTGTCATCCTGCCTCTCGTATAGAACATTGTTTTACTTGCAGTGCTTGGTGTCATCCTGCCTCTCGTATAGAACATTGTTTTACTTGCAGTGCTTGGTGTCATCCTGCCTCTCGTATAGAACATTGTTTTACTTGCAGTGCTTGGTGTCATCCTGCCTCTCGTATAGAACATTGTTTTACTTGCAGTGCTTGGTGTCACCCTGCCTCTCGTATAGAACTGTTTTACTTGCAGTGCTTGGTGTCACCCTGCCTCTCGTATAGAACATTGTTTTACTTGCAGTGCTTGGTGTCATCCTGCCTCTCGTATAGAACATTGTTTTACTTGCAGTGCTTGGTGTCACCCTGCCTCTCGTATAGAACATTGTTTTACTTGCAGTGCTTGGTGTCATCCTGCCTCTCGTATAGAACATTGTTTTACTTGCAGTGCTTGGTGTCATCCTGCCTCTCGTATAGAACATTGTTTTACTTGCAGTGCTTGGTGTCATCCTGCCTCTCGTATAGAACATTGTTTTACTTGCAGTGCTTGGTGTCATCCTGCCTCTCGTATAGAACATTGTTTTACTTGCAGTGCTTGGTGTCATCCTGCCTCTCGTATAGAACATTGTTTTACTTGCAGTGCTTGGTGTCATCCTGCCTCTCTCATAGAACATTGTTTTACTTGCAGTGCTTGGTGTCATCCTGCCTCTCGTATAGAACATTGTTTTACTTGCAGTGCTTGGTGTCATCCTGTCTCTCTCATAGAATATTGTTTTACTTGCAGTGCTTGGTGTCATCCTGCCTCTCGTATAGAACATTGTTTTACTTGCAGTGCTTGGTGTCATCCTGCCTCTCGTATAGAACATTGTTTTACTTGCAGTGCTTGGTGTCATCCTGCCTCTCGTATAGAACATTGTTTTACTTGCAGTGCTTGGTGTCATCCTGCCTCTCTCATAGAACATTGTTTTACTTGCAGTGCTTGGTGTCACCCTGCCTCTCGTATAGAACATTGTTTTACTTGCAGTGCTTGGTGTCATCCTGCCTCTCTCATAGAACATTGTTTTACTTGCAGTGCTTGGTGTCATCCTGCCTCTCGTATAGAACATTGTTTTACTTGCAGTGCTTGGTGTCATCCTGCCTCTCGTATAGAACATTGTTTTACTTGCAGTGCTTGGTGTCATCCTGCCTCTCGTATAGAACATTGTTTTACTTGCAGTGCTTGGTGTCATCCTGCCTCTCGTATAGAACATTGTTTTACTTGCAGTGCTTGGTGTCATCCTGCCTCTCGTATAGAACATTGTTTTACTTGCAGTGCTTGGTGTCATCCTGCCTCTCGTATAGAACATTGTTTTACTTGCAGTGCTTGGTGTCATCCTGTCTCTCTCATAGAACATTGTTTTACTTGCAGTGCTTGGTGTCACCCTGCCTCTCGTATAGAACATTGTTTTACTTGCAGTGCTTGGTGTCATCCTGCCTCTCGTATAGAACATTGTTTTACTTGCAGTGCTTGGTGTCATCCTGCCTCTCGTATAGAACATTGTTTTACTTGCAGTGCTTGGTGTCATCCTGCCTCTCGTATAGAACATTGTTTTACTTGCAGTGCTTGGTGTCATCCTGCCGCTCGTATAGAACATTGTTTTACTTGCAGTGCTTGGTGTCATCCTGCCTCTCGTATAGAACATTGTTTTACTTGCAGTGCTTGGTGTCATCCTGCCTCTCTCATAGAACATTGTTTTACTTGCAGTGCTTGGTGTCATCCTGCCTCTCGTATAGAACATTGTTTTACTTGCAGTGCTTGGTGTCATCCTGCCTCTCGTATAGAACATTGTTTTACTTGCAGTGCTTGGTGTCATCCTGCCTCTCTCATAGAACATTGTTTTACTTGCAGTGCTTGGTGTCATCCTGCCTCTCGTATAGAACATTGTTTTACTTGCAGTGCTTGGTGTCATCCTGCCTCTCTCATAGAACATTGTTTTACTTGCAGTGCTTGGTGTCATCCTGCCTCTCGTATAGAACATTGTTTTACTTGCAGTGCTTGGTGTCATCCTGCCTCTCGTATAGAACATTGTTTTACTTGCAGTGCTTGGTGTCATCCTGCCTCTCGTATAGAACATTGTTTTACTTGCAGTGCTTGGTGTCATCCTGCCTCTCGTATAGAACATTGTTTTACTTGCAGTGCTTGGTGTCATCCTGCCTCTCGTATAGAACATTGTTTTACTTGCAGTGCTTGGTGTCATCCTGCCTCTCGTATAGAACATTGTTTTACTTGCAGTGCTTGGTGTCATCCTGCCTCTCTCATAGAACATTGCATTACTTGCAGTGCTTGGTGTCATCCTGCCTCTCGTATAGAATATTGCTTTACTTGCAATGCTTGATGTCATCCTGCCTCTTGTATAAAACATTGTTTTACTTGCAGTGCTTGGTGTCATCCTGCCTCTCGTATAGAACATTGTTTTACTTGCAGTGCTTGGTGTCATCCTGTCTCTCGTATAGAACATTGTTTTACTTGCAGTGCTTGGTGTCATCCTGCCTCTCGTATAGAACATTGTTTTACTTGCAGTGCTTGGTGTCATCCTGCCTCTCTCATAGAACATTGTTTTACTTGCAGTGCTTGGTGTCACCCTGCCTCTCTCATAGAACATTGTTTTACTTGCAGTGCTTGGTGTCATCCTGCCTCTCGTATAGAACATTGTTTTACTTGCAGTGCTTGGTGTCATCCTGCCTCTCGTATAGAACATTGTTTTACTTGCAGTGCTTGGTGTCACCCTGCCTCTCGTCATAGAACATTGTTTTACTTGCAGTGCTTGGTGTCATCCTGCCTCTCGTATAGAACATTGTTTTACTTGCAGTGCTTGGTGTCATCCTGCCTCTGTCATAGAACATTGTTTTACTTGCAGTGCTTGGTGTCATCCTGCCTCTCGTATAGAACATTGTTTTACTTGCAGTGCTTGGTGTCATCCTGCCTCTCGTATAGAACATTGTTTTACTTGCAGTGCTTGGTGTCATCCTGCCTCTCGTATAGAACATTGTTTTACTTGCAGTGCTTGGTGTCATCCTGCCTCTCGTATAGAACATTGTTTTACTTGCAGTGCTTGGTGTCATCCTGCCTCTCGTATAGAACATTGTTTTACTTGCAGTGCTTGGTGTCATCCTGCCTCTCTCATAGAACATTGTTTTACTTGCAGTGCTTGGTGTCACCCTGCCTCTCGTATAGAACATTGTTTTACTTGCAGTGCTTGGTGTCATCCTGCCTCTCTCATAGAACATTGTTTTACTTGCAGTGCTTGGTGTCATCCTGCCTCTCGTATAGAACATTGTTTTACTTGCAGTGCTTGGTGTCACCCTGCCTCTCGTATAGAACATTGTTTTACTTGCAGTGCTTGGTGTCATCCTGCCTCTCGTATAGAACATTGTTTTACTTGCAGTGCTTGGTGTCATCCTGCCTCTCGTATAGAACATTGTTTTACTTGCAGTGCTTGGTGTCATCCTGCCTCTCGTATAGAACATTGTTTTACTTGCAGTGCTTGGTGTCATCCTGCCTCTCGTATAGAACATTGTTTTACTTGCAGTGCTTGGTGTCATCCTGCCTCTCGTATAGAACATTGTTTTACTTGCAGTGCTTGGTGTCATCCTGCCTCTCGTATAGAACATTGTTTTACTTGCAGTGCTTGGTGTCATCCTGCCTCTCGTATAGAACATTGTTTTACTTGCAGTGCTTGTTGTCATCCTGCCTCTCGTATAGAACATTGTTTTACTTGCAGTGCTTGGTGTCATCCTGCCTCTCGTATAGAACATTGTTTTACTTGCAGTGCTTGGTGTCATCCTGCCTCTCGTATAGAACATTGTTTTACTTGCAGTGCTTGGTGTCATCCTGCCTCTCGTATAGAACATTGTTTTACTTGCAGTGCTTGGTGTCACCCTGCCTCTGTCATAGAACATTGTTTTACTTGCAGTGCTTGGTGTCATCCTGCCTCTCGTATAGAACATTGTTTTACTTGCAGTGCTTGGTGTCATCCTGCCTCTCGTATAGAACATTGTTTTACTTGCAGTGCTTGGTGTCATCCTGCCTCTCGTATAGAACATTGTTTTACTTGCAGTGCTTGGTGTCACCCTGCCTCTGTCATAGAACATTGTTTTACTTGCAGTGCTTGGTGTCATCCTGCCTCTCGTATAGAACATTGTTTTACTTGCAGTGCTTGGTGTCACCCTGCCTCTCGTATAGAACATTGTTTTACTTGCAGTGCTTGGTGTCATCCTGCCTCTCGTATAGAACATTGTTTTACTTGCAGTGCTTGGTGTCATCCTGCCTCTCGTATAGAACATTGTTTTACTTGCAGTGCTTGGTGTCATCCTGCCTCTCGTATAGAACATTGTTTTACTTGCAGTGCTTGGTGTCATCCTGCCTCTCGTATAGAACATTGTTTTACTTGCAGTGCTTGGTGTCATCCTGCCTCTCGTATAGAACATTGTTTTACTTGCAGTGCTTGGTGTCATCCTGCCTCTCGTATAGAACATTGTTTTACTTGCAGTGCTTGGTGTCATCCTGCCTCTCGTATAGAACATTGTTTTACTTGCAGTGCTTGGTGTCATCCTGCCTCTCGTATAGAACATTGTTTTACTTGCAGTGCTTGGTGTCATCCTGCCTCTCGTATAGAACATTGTTTTACTTGCAGTGCTTGGTGTCATCCTGCCTCTCGTATAGAACATTGTTTTACTTGCAGTGCTTGGTGTCATCCTGCCTCTCGTATAGAACATTGTTTTACTTGCAGTGCTTGGTGTCATCCTGCCTCTCGTATAGAACATTGTTTTACTTGCAGTGCTTGGTGTCATCCTGCCTCTCGTATAGAACATTGTTTTACTTGCAGTGCTTGGTGTCATCCTGCCTCTCGTATAGAACATTGTTTTACTTGCAGTGCTTGGTGTCATCCTGCCTCTCGTATAGAACATTGTTTTACTTGCAGTGCTTGGTGTCATCCTGCCTCTCGTATAGAACATTGTTTTACTTGCAGTGCTTGGTGTCACCCTGCCTCTCGTATAGAACATTGTTTTACTTGCAGTGCTTGGTGTCATCCTGCCTCTCGTATAGAACATTGTTTTACTTGCAGTGCTTGGTGTCATCCTGCCTCTCGTATAGAACATTGTTTTACTTGCAGTGCTTGGTGTCATCCTGCCTCTCGTATAGAACATTGTTTTACTTGCAGTGCTTGGTGTCATCCTGCCTCTCGTATAGAACATTGTTTTACTTGCAGTGCTTGGTGTCATCTCCTGCCTCTCGTATAGAACATTGTTTTACTTGCAGTGCTTGGTGTCATCCTGCCTCTCGTATAGAACATTGTTTTACTTGCAGTGCTTGGTGTCATCCTGCCTCTCGTATAGAACATTGTTTTACTTGCAGTGCTTGGTGTCATCCTGCCTCTCGTATAGAACATTGTTTTACTTGCAGTGCTTGGTGTCATCCTGCCTCTCGTATAGAACATTGTTTTACTTGCAGTGCTTGGTGTCATCCTGCCTCTCGTATAGAACATTGTTTTACTTGCAGTGCTTGGTGTCATCCTGCCTCTCGTATAGAACATTGTTTTACTTGCAGTGCTTGGTGTCATCCTGCCTCTCGTATAGAACATTGTTTTACTTGCAGTGCTTGGTGTCATCCTGCCTCTCGTATAGAACATTGTTTTACTTGCAGTGCTTGGTGTCATCCTGCCTCTCGTATAGAACATTGTTTTACTTGCAGTGCTTGGTGTCATCCTGCCTCTCGTATAGAACATTGTTTTACTTGCAGTGCTTGGTGTCATCCTGCCTCTCGTATAGAACATTGTTTTACTTGCAGTGCTTGGTGTCATCCTGCCTCTCGTATAGAACATTGTTTTACTTGCAGTGCTTGGTGTCATCCTGCCTCTCGTATAGAACATTGTTTTACTTGCAGTGCTTGGTGTCATCCTGCCTCTCGTATAGAACATTGTTTTACTTGCAGTGCTTGGTGTCATCCTGCCTCTCGTATAGAACATTGTTTTACTTGCAGTGCTTGGTGTCATCCTGCCTCTCGTATAGAACATTGTTTTACTTGCAGTGCTTGGTGTCACCCTGCCTCTCTCATAGAACATTGTTTTACTTGCAGTGCTTGGTGTCATCCTGCCTCTCGCATAGAACATTGTTTTACTTGCAGTGCTTGGTGTCATCCTGCCTCTCTCATAGAACATTGTTTTACTTGCAGTGCTTGGTGTCATCCTGCCTCTCGTATAGAACATTGTTTTACTTGCAGTGCTTGGTGTCACCCTGCCTCTCTCATAGAACATTGTTTTACTTGCAGTGCTTGGTGTCATCCTGTCTCTCTCATAGAACATTTTTTTACTTGCAGTGCTTGTTGTCATCCTGTCTCTGTCATAGTAGATTGTTTTACTTGCAGTGCTTGGTGTCACTCTGCCTCTCGCAATGTTACTGTACTATCACCCTTTTTTTAAAGGACTGAGGATGATTGAGAATTTGCGAATAAGCAATGGACACATTCATAATCTAATCTAATCAACCATATACTGAGAAATTGTGACGGTGTACATAGCGATGCAGATATTTAAATCTGTCACAATTGCTACCACTTCATGGCCCTGCCCAAGAACAGGTTTAATACTGTAAACCGAAGATAATCCATATTGTTTATAGTGATAATTGCATCACATAT
>NC_054535.1:6763770-6851270 GCF_017654505.1 Polyodon spathula
CAGGCAGGCACATCACACAAGGCGAGGCAATTCACACACAGGCGGAGGGCGGGCGCAAACCTGGGACCTCTCACACCAAAGCATAGCACTGATACCGCTGTACAAAAGAGCCGGCTCCCTTGCAAAGATTACGTCACCTACCAGCCTTGCTGCTGCCGTGCCCCGTGCACGCTACACTATTTTATAAAGGTATAGATTTGTATTACTAGATTTAACCACTTTAGTATTGTGTAAAGTCATGATATTGTTAATGTTTTTTTTTTTTTTTTTTTTTTTTTTTTTTTTTTTTTTTTAATGCAGGCCTATTTGCTATTTATTAAACATTGTTCTTATATGTGTCATGGTGCCTTTGTGAAAAGGATAAGTCATTTTAATTGCATTATAATTAAACATACCTGCCATTTGACAGTTTAGGGGTCTGGAAAGAGTTTTCTCCAGTTTGTTGATGACTTCACATACAGTACTGTATGTCCAAATGCTCATTAAAATATAAAGCTTAAACAAAATTTTAGCATTACTTCACTTGATTTAAATTCAACACTTTTCACTATATATTTAAGCATTGTGTTGGCCTTTTTTATGGCTTCCCCACATTGTCTAGATGAAGACATTTCTGAGTCAACATAAACCCCTAAATCTTTTTCATAGATTCCTTCTTCAATCAGTATCTCCCATATGGTATTTATAATGCACATTTTTATTTCCTGTGCAGTACCTTACACTTTTCTCTATTAAATGTAATTTGCCATGTGTCTGCCCAGTTCTGATTGTTGTCTAGATCATTTTGAATGACCTTTGCTGCTGCAACAGTGTTTACCACTCCTGGTAAACGTTTGCTTACTATACCAGAATAACCAAAGTCATTACTGTAGATTAGGAAGAGCAGAGACCCTAATACTGATCCCTGTGGTACAACACTGGTTACCTTGCTCCATTTTGAGGTTTCTCCTCTATTTAATACTTTCTGTTTTCTACATGTTAACCACTCCTTAATCCATGTGCATGCATTTCCTTAAATCCCTACTACATTCAGTTTGAGAATTAATCTTTTATGCGGGACTTTATCAAAAGCTTTCTGGAAATCTAAATACACCATGTCATATTCTTTGCATTATCCATTGTCGATGTTGCATCATCATAAAAATCAAGCTTTCCTAAAATCATTCCGACTGTCTCCTAGGATACTGTTACTACATAGGTAATTTTTCATTTTTTGGATCTTATTAGTTTCCATAAGTTTACATATAATAGAAGTCAGGCTTATTGGTTACCTGGTTTAGTTTTCTCTCCCTTTTTGTGGATTTTATATTATATTCGCAATCCTCCATTCTGTGGTACAGCCTTATCTCAAGAGACTGTTGCATGATCTTGGTTAGCGGTATATATACAGTAGAACCTCATTTATTCACACCCGTTTATCTGCGACTTCAATTATCTGTGGATTCCTGATTAGTTTTACTTTTGAAATAAAGTACATTATTGCCAATGTAAACTTAATGCCCATGGTACGCACACATTCACAAAAGACACATGCATCAGTCTAACCTTTGGAGTTGACTCCAAGACAACAGCACTACAGATGCCAGGGTTCATGCCTTGGTATGAACAGCAGAAGGATTCTGTAAAATTAGTTCCCTTTCAATTCGAAGACAACCACCAACCAATACTTTTGGGATATGCCTGCCACAGGTCAGGTATTTACTGAGCATTTTATGTCAGAGCTGCCGATAGGCCCCTCTGGGGAGTGACATCCTCGGTACTTCTGCGCAGACAGGCGCAGCACATTACGGACTTGAAAAACCAAATGGCCAAAGTCCTTGTGTATTTGGCCAAGCAACAGACTCAAGCCTCTGTTCCGGTCCTGACCCTGCCAATAACACCTGGTGATCACCTTAGATTTTCCAACCCTGCTGGCTTCCTTAGAAGACATAAGGGCACTGGGCTAGGTGGAATTTCCACCAGTGGATTCGACCATCATGGCCCTGGTGTGAGCCCCTCCAGTAGGTGGTTTAGCTAAAGACCCTGAATTCCCTAACTGTCAATACAGGGTAATGGAGACCCACCTGAAAAAGGCATATGCGGTGGAAATGCTAGGTCTCACTCTCAATGATGCCAAAAGCCAACAAATGCCAGTGTAAAGTATGGTTTATCTGGGACTCTGGATGGACTCCCTCACAATGCCAACCTACCTCTGGTGTGCCTCTGGTGTTGTGTCAGAAGTTTCTGGGTCTGATGGCTGTGGCTTCAGACAACATGTTGGTAGTGGTGTATGTCAACTACCAGGGAGGACTTCGGTCCCTGGGGTTGCATCACATTGCCTTCCAGCTATAGGCCTCCAGACTGTTCACCTTCCCGGACTAGTGAATTGGGTGGCTGACCTCCTTTCGAGGGAGGGTCCTCATCTGTTAGAATGGTGACTCCACCCTTAGATGGTAGAGCACATATGGGAACTTTTCGGGAAGGCCAGGGTTGATCTCTTTGCCACGACTCACTGTCCCCTATGGTTCTCCCTCTACCTGGTTGCGGCGGTCCACTAGGCATCAATGCCTTAGCCCACAAGTGGCTTTTGTATGCATTCCTGCCTATACCGTTGCTCCAGTCTTAGAGAAGGTCCAGAGAGAAAAGGCGACAGTTCTCCTGGTGGTCCCTAGATGGAGAACAATAGGGCCTCCAGAACACTAGAACCTCCTCCACAAGGTTGTTTTAAACTTGCAAATGGAGGTACTTTCAAGATTGGTGTCTGATCAAGGACCATGACCCTATCTCTTGCCCTATAGTGGTCATTTTACAATTCCTGCAAGAACTGCTAGAGGCAGGTAAATCCTCCTCTACGCTGACAGTGTACTTAGCAGCCATATCTGTGTGCCATGTTCCCGTAGATTTGGTGTCCCCAGGTGCCCATGTCCTGGCAACCCATTTTCTGAAGGGTTCTCATTGGTTAAGTCCTCCTAGAAAGGACACCCTCCCCGAGTGGAGTCTAGACATGGTTTTGGAGGCTCTCACTAAGGCCCTGTTTTAGCCTATGTATTCCATAGAGTTGAAGTATCTCTCTATAAGCTATTTTTTTCCCCTGCCTAAGTGGTTACAGCTTTCCACTTGAATTGAGGGCAGGCATATCACAAAAGGATTGGCTGGTAGTCGTCTTCTCTTTCAGGGAACCAGAGTTGCATTCATAACCTAACGTTCTCCTGAGATAGTTACTTAGTGAAGCCCAACAAACATATTTTGCCTCACTGAAAACAAAAGACTATGATAGACTTGCAGCAGTGAATTGTTTTAAAAAGCTGTTTATGAAAAAAAACAAAACAAGCAATTATTTTGTTGAAATGTAAGACAGGTTTAAATTACACAGCAGGTAATATATTATATATATAACAGGTAATTATATATATATATAAAAAGAGACAACTCAAATCTAACAGATGTATTTTGGTGTAGTACCAGCATATCATTTCTCTATTGAGTTGTGGGAAACCAGCCATGAATGTGCTATCTCTTGGGAAATAAAGCCTATGCAAGTTTTATCATGTGTTGATTTCATAAACACAACATTCTTTCATATGTTAATCTTGCCATTGTTTTGCTTATCCTGAGAGTATGATGCACAGCTTCATGAGGGATTATTGCTGCTTATAAAGTAAAAAGTACTGTACATATAGTTTGGTCTGTTATATATTATTGTTCAAGGTTGTGTTCTGAAGAGTGTGCCATGTGACTATTTCGGAACAGGCTGGATGTGTGATGATGTCTGGCCAGGAAGGAGTAGCACACACAGGCAGCACTGGGGTAAATGAAAGCACTGATGTGCAAGTTTAATTAGAAATAAAACATTAAAACAAAACGAAACACTCATTGGATCTGGTAAACTTCTGTTTCACATGTATTTAAATTAACATTCTGACTTCTTTGTTTACTAATTTTGTTAATTCACATTTTTTCTGCTCTCCATATCTGGTGGGTTTAACAATAATCTTTTATTGCTTTATTCATTTTTATATATTTAAATATAACTCCAGCACATTTCTGCACATTTTTCACATTGAATTTGGTCAGATCTTTTTGTGGGTTGTAGTAGTAAAAGAACATAAGAACATAAGAAAGTTTACAAATGAGAGGAGGCCATTCGGCTCATCTTGCTCATTTGGTTGTTAGTAGCGTATTGATCCCAGAATCTCATCAAGCAGCTTCTTGAAGGATCCCAGGGTGTCAGCTTCAACAACATTACTGGGGAGTTGATTCCAGACCCTCACAATTCTCTGTGTAAAAAAGTGCCTCCTATTTTCTGTTCTGAATACCCCTTTGTCTAATCTCCATTTGTGACCCCTGGTCCTTGTTTCTTTTTTCAGGCTGAAAAAGTCCCTTGGGTCGACACTGTCAATACCTTTTAGAATTTTGAATGCTTGAATTAGGTCGCCACGTAGTCTTCTTTGTTCAAGACTGAACAGATTCAATTATTTTAGCCTATCTGCATATGACATGCCTTTTAAGCCCGGAATAATTCTGGTTGCTCTTCTTTGCACTCTTTCTAGAGCAGCAATATCTTTTTTATAGCGAGGTGACCAGAACTGCACACAATATTCAAGATGAGGTCTTACTAGTGCATTGTACAGTTTTAACATTACTTCCCTTGATTTAAATTCGACACTTTTCACAATGTATCCGAGCATCTTGTTGGCCTTTTTTATAGCTTCCCCACATTGTCTAGATGAAGACATTTCTGAGTCAACAAAAACTCCTAGGTCTTTTTCATAGATTCCTTCTTCAATTTCAGTATCTCCCATATGATATTTATAATGTACATTTTTATTTCCTGTGTGCAGTACCTTACACTTTTCTCTATTAAATGTCATTTGCCATGTGTCTGCCCAGTTCTGAATCTTGTCTAGATCATTTTGAATGACCTTTGCTGCTGCAACAGTGTTTGCCACTCCTCCTACTTTTGTGTCGTCTGCAAATTTAACAAGTTTGCTTACTATACCAGAATCTAAATCCTTAAGGTAGATTAGGAATAGCAGAGGACCTAATACTGATCCCTGTGGTACACCACTGGTTACCACATTCCATTCTGAGGTTTTTCCTCTAATCAGTACTTTCTGTTTTCTACATGTTAACCACTCCCTAATCCATGTACATGTGTTTCCTTGAATCCCAACTGCGTTCAGTTTGAGAATTAATCTTTTGTGCGGGACTTTGTCAATTTTTTGTTATTTGGAAATCTAAATAAACCATGTCATATGTTTTGCAATTATCCATTATCGATGTTGCATCCTCAAAAAAATCAAGCAAGTTAGTTAGACACGATCTCCCTTTCCTAAAACCGTGTTAACTGTCTCCCAGGACCCTGTTACCATATAGGTAATTTTCCATTTTGGATCTTATTATAGTTTCCATAAGTTTGCATATAATAGAAGTCAGGCTTACTGGTCTGTAGTTACCTGGTTCAGTTTTGTTTCCCTTTTTGTGGATCGGTATTACGTTTGCAATTTTCCAGTCTGTCGGTACCACCCCTGTGTCAAGAGACTGCTGCATGATCTTGGTTAGCGGTTTGTAAATTACTTCTTTCATTTCTTTGAGTACTACTAGGAGGATCTCATCCGGCCCAGGGGATTTGTTTATTTTAAGAGCTCCTAGTCCCTTTAACACCTCTGCCTCAGTTATGCTAAAGTTATTTAAAACTAGATAGGAACTGGATGACACGTGGGGCATGTTGTCAGTATCTTCCTTTGTAAAAACTTGTGAAAAGTAATCATTTAATATATTTGCTATTTTTTTTCTTCATCTACGATTTTGCCATTTGTATCTCTTAAACATTTAATCTCCTCTTTGAATGTTCTCTTGCTGTTGTAATTGGAAAAACATTTTGGAATTGGTTTTAGCTCCCTTAGCAATGTTCATTTCTATTTCTCTCTTGGCCTTTCTAACTTTCTTTTTGACTTGCGTTTGCAGTTCCGTATACTCTTTCTGTGTACTTTCTTTTTGGTCCTAAGTTTGGTGCTTCTTTCATTTGTTTGGTATGCAAGGTAATCAAACATGCAATCTTCAGGTGTGAAAAAGTTAATGCCCTCCTAGTTAACTCAATCCAATTAAAGGGATAGTTAGGGTCAGCTGTTTGAATGCTTTGGTTAACAATCAGGCCTGATTTGGGCCAGCCCTGCATAATATAAATCTGACTAACTTTGGCCCGTACCATCAGAGTGAAGTTGTCAGCACACAGGTGCTAGAGGCACATCATGCCACCATCAAAGGAAATTTGAAGACCTCTGGAAAAAAATTGTTGATGCCTATCAGTCTGGAAAGGGTTATAAAGCCATATCTAAGGCTCTGGGGCTCCACCAAACCATAGTCAGAGCCATATTATCCAAATGGAGAATGTTTTGGACAGTAGTGAATCTTCCCAGGAGTGGATGTCCTGCCAAAATCTCTGCAAGAGCAAGGCGTAAAATCATCCAGGAAGTCACAAAGAACTCTAGAACAACATCCAGGGTTCTGCAGGCCCCTCTCACCTCGGCTAAGGTCAGCGTTCATTACTCTACCATCAGAAAGACACTGGGCAAAAATGGGATTCATGGCAGAGTAGCAAAGCAGAAATCACTGTTCACTAAGAAGAACATGAATGCTCATCTCAAGCTTGCCAAAAAGCACTTGGATGATTCTCAAGAGTTCTGTAACAATGTTCTATGGAAAGATGAGTCAAATGTGGAACATTTTGGCCAACATGGGCCCCGTTATGTCAGGCGAAAACCAAACACTGCATTCCACAGTAAGAAACTCATACCAACAGAGAAGCATGGTGGTGGTAGTGTCATGATTTGGGGATGCTTTGCTGCATCAGGAGCTAGATGACTTGCCATCATTGAAGGAACCATGAATTCTGCTCTGTATCAGAGAATTCTATAGGAGAATGTCAGGCCATCCATCCATGAGCTGAAGCTGAAGCACAGCTGGGCCATGCAGCAAGACAATGATCTGAAACACACAAGCAAGTCTACATCAGAATGGTTGAAGAACAAGAAATTTAAAGTTTGGTATGGCCTAGTCAAAGTCCAGACCTAAACCCCATTGAAATGTTGTTGCAGGACCTGAAACAAGCAGGTTATGCTCAAAAAGCAACAAATGTCACAGAGTTGAAGCAGTTCTGTATGAAGCAGTGGGCCAAAATTCCTGCCCATTAAGTTTCACTTTTATAAAACATTCTACAAATCTACATGTAACATACACAAGGAAACTAAGAATACAAATAAAATTGAGTATTATTTGCTGATAAAACTCGTTTAGATGTACAAACACAAGGCTTATTTTAAATTGTTTAGTTGTTAGCAGTTGAATCATATGTTAGTTAAATGGCATCATTTGAAACAACAACTCCTGATTGAACGCCTGCCTCGATCCTGTACTCGTTCCTGTTCCACATGGAGAGGAGATATATTTTACAGTGTTGACACTGCATCATGAGAAACAAGCAAAACAATTTTCACTCCACAAGCTAGCCCAGTATTTGCTTCATGTATATTCATTGAGTGAGCGGGATGATTGCCTGCCCGAAGCTTTACAGGCAGCAGTTTTCTCATGCATTTATCACACTCTGATTAAGTAGTAATGAACATCCTATGCATTTTGATTACAAAATATTTTGTAATGGAAGTCTGTCTTTCTCATATCCATGGGGGCTTTCTGTCAGCTGGGACCACCAGAGACATCAGTTCATACATAAGCTGTTCCTCTACACAGAGCCGTGAGATGTACTTATTATTTGCATTTTGGTGGTGTGGGTGTAGTGCATCTTCAGGTTGTCTGTTACTTACAGTACCTCACATCAGTCACTGTCAAGCTTTAACAGACAACGAGAGACCCTAAATCCCAAAAATGGCTCCTCCACTCTTTAAAAATAAAAAACAGGGCAGAGCCACAGCCACAGAGAGAACACTTCCTGGATCAATGGTGGATAACATCATTAGGCATGGTCAGTGTTGGGGAGTAGCGCACTGCTAGTAATGCATTACTAGTCACATTTAAAAAAAGGACTACAGCCAATGCAAAACATGACAATCAGAAAGTGATTCAACAGAGTAAATGAAATAATGCATGTCACATGAAAGCACAAAAAAACAAAGAGCCTTTGGGTGAGTTTGTCACCCTACCACAGCATACTTCATGTCTGGTGTTTTGTAGTCTTTTTTAAATTTCTGTAGTAAAATAGCCGCATTGACGTAAAACTTTAGATCTATGTTTACTTCAATTTTGTAACAGGGGGGTGGTGCCTCAGGCTGGATAGCCACGTGACAATCTCAAGAATGTGGGTGTAAATTGGCTGTCCAGTGTGTCTAAAAGCGTTCTGTTCATTTCAAGCCTGTTGTTTGAACCTGGAGGATACCGGAGGTGCTGTCTGAATTAAATCCTGTGAGAAGAGTGCTGAAATTGATGCAGAGCTGTCCAGGTGCTGAAAAATGTTGCCAGTTTCCACAGCGAGAAAGATGGCGCGAAAATCGTCCTGTTAGCTGGAATTTTGAACAGCATTCCTGACTTGTTAGTTTTGAAAAAAAAGAAACAGTAAAGCTCCAGGTGTTATTGAACTCTTACCTTCCTTCACCCAGTTACTCCCACACCACACTGACACATCATACAATATTTATTTATTTATATATTGTTTTTAGTTATTTATATATATGCAAAAATACTATAAACCAGACGACGTTGACTTAATCTCTATATATTTGTATATATATATATATATATATATATATATATATATATATATATATATATATACACACACACACACACACCACACACACACACACACACACACACACACACACACACACACACACACACACAATTTTTATTTGTTTCCCCCAAAAATTTACAATAATGCACATTAAATATCATCACACAAATTAGAAATGTCCATGGATATAATAAACTATAGTAAACCACCTTTCTTTAAAGTAAGATACAAATGAAATATTCCCAGAGCCTAGTATGAAAGCTACACTACTCTAGCTTTGCTTTAAGCAGGGTTTTAAACACAGAGCTAGGAGGTACATATTATTTCTGCTTGTTGCTTAACCCTCAACCTCTTGTCTGACTAGTCTTCCTAACATCATAGATGTTCTTTTTATTGCTGTTGACAGGGAGTATTTTAGTTTTGTATCAAGTGGTGGCAGCTGCTTTGTGACACACAGCTTGGTACTATTACCAGTCATCTACTTGGTGGTTCTAGTTTCCTCAACACATAATTATGTGTTCTTGGCTTTTATTTCAGTTGGTTCTGTATTGACTAGAAAATGTGTTATACTGTAAAACGGCAACTAAAGTAATTATCAACAACAAACACATTAGGATTATTAAAATCCGTGTGTTTTGACATATTCCTCACGTATGTTTACTGGAGACTTTCCGAAAAGAAAAGGTTTCAAAAGATTCTACTGGTCTTAAACTTTGAAAAGTTCAGTAACATTCTCCACCTAAGGATTCCTGATATATATATATATTGATATAATATATAATATATATATATATATTTTAGTTAATGTTTATACAAGCAACAGAACCACTCCGAAAAAAAAAATAGGGAAAAAAAAAAGCGAAAGCTAAAAACGTACATCTGATGCTTAATTTTCAAATGGCTTTAGATAATTCAGGTTGTTGTAAGTAGTGCATATCACACATACTGTAAATAGCACATGAAGGTCATTAACCTGGATACAAAGGCCTCAATGCTAATAAGCAGTCTTTCAACAGGGCTACTGATTGTACAGGCCGAGCATTGATAAAAAACAAATATACTGATGATGCATGTGAGCATCACAGTACAAAAGCAAGGCTGACAAAAAAAAAACAAAACAAAAATAAAACATAACTTTAAACACTGAATCAAGCGCTACACAGGGGAGTGGGTATACTGCTAGATCTCATTTTAAAGTCTTGGTAATGTGGGACACATATTTTAGCACCAACAGTGCAATTTAGTTGGGCACTTTGGGTGAGATTTGGAACTTTATGACTGTTACCATTCAGTCCATAACAAACTAGAAAGCAATGACCAGTAGAATAAACATATAAATTATTCAGAACTGATATTCATAAATTTGATATAGAGGGGCAATATACGGCAATGGGTCTTATTTATTATTATTATTATATAAATATGTTCTATTAAGTATTGCACATATTGCTAAATAGAACATAAGTTATTAATATACAAAGCCCTGCACATGCCCTTTATTTGAACCCAGTTAATTTAGTTGTAAATGATCTGCTTCTCTCACCACCAACATAAAAAGCCTGCATAATTACTTTATACAATCTACAGTAGTGGTGGCAAGCAGGGTTAGACTCCTACAGAAAATAGCGAGTGGACTCTATAGGGTTACACAATGTGAACCAATAGTTCATGTTTCTCTAAGCACTAGGGGTCTGGGGTCCCATCAGGCCAGTGAAGCAATTTTGATGTTATGACTGGAACTAAGTTTTAGGCTACCAATAATCAGTACAATTAATAGTAGAAGATGCTGAACTGGAAACTGCTGTCAATCTCTCTGTTGGGTAGATTTTCTCTGGAACATTCCCAGCCCAGAATAAAGAAAAGGAGTCTCATTCTCTAAATTAGGACTATCCTTGTGTCACGATTGTGCACTTCTTTAATTCTCTAATAGAATAAGGAAAAGTAAACAGGAGGACACCTCGACTGCATAAACTCTTATAGAGCTTTGTTCATGTACTGGCTCACAGATTTTCACATACCTAGACAACAGTTCATCAAGAATAATCACACAGACTCAGGTATTTAAAGTTTAATGAATCAGAGTATATACTTAAATGGATCCTATCTCAAAGACATCTTTGGAAACTACCAGCATTAATACTATATTAAGCAATATTGTACATCAAGCACCTTAGGCAGTCTAAGGAACAATATAATAACATCTCTAAAACTAATAATAATCCTATCCTATAACAACAGGCTTCAATATAGGTGAAATATAAATTTGAGATTATGCTTACCCTCGTAGAGAAGTATGTCTTAAAATATAAAACAGGACAAAGAAAGGACAGTAGCCTCAACCAGAGGCTCAGAATAAAACACCAGCAGTCAGTTTCACAGAGAGGTCTTCAAAAGATTGACCAGACAGTCTGTGTTACCAAACTGGTCTGATAACTAACTGTAATTTTGCTCCCATATATCTTAATTAAGCCTAAACATCTGGTTTGTTTGACAAACCTTATCTTCTAAAGCTTTTGATATATATATATATATATATATATATATATATATATATATATATATATATATATTAGCTATATAATATATATATAACCATGGTCCGATGGGGGTATTAAAGATTTCGTAACTATATGATCCAAAAAGGTTTTTTGATTAAATACTACTACTACTACTACTACTACTACTACTACTAATATAATAATAATAAATAATAATAATAATAATAATACAGATAATATATTTTTATTCTCTGGTACCATGAGACTTTTATCACATCCCTACGATAATAATATAAACAGCCTGCCTGTCTTTAAATTAAAGCACCTATTTTTTCAGCAAGTTCTGTCTTAGATGCTAAAACATATTTTCTTTTACCATGAAAATCCCAGTACTCACAGAGAATATAGAAGAAATGGGCCTCTTGTCCTATGTTTCTGAAAATTAATTTGGCTACATGAGCAATCCAAGGGGCCTTATAAGGTTTGTTGAATCATGTCAGTGTTTTGTGGTTCACTAAACACATCACTAAGCTAACAGAGTTCTTTGCAATAATATTTCTGCTTTTAACAGTTACTCTTTTTCCAATAGTCTCTTCACCACACGGTTTTCTTCCCAGATATCTGTGTGCTCTCAACAGGGCCTAAAATCCTTTTTCTGGTTCTGCTTGAAAGGCTCAGTAAATGCAATCACGGGGTCAGCAACGCATCGCTGAGCATCACAAGTATGTGTTACAGTACCGGAGACCCAAACTCTGGTAGCAAGTCTCCCATCTTTGCATTCTTGATGAGTCAATTTCCCCCGATGAGCCTCATTACATCCCATGCATTCAATTCTCCTTATATTGTCTGATTTAACATTTAAATGAGAAAAGGATAATCATTGTGGATCATTACATTCAAACATTATTCTACAATGCTAATGTTCTGCTTGTGGCAGCCCAGTTCTACACCTCTGACATCCACATATTAATCTGGGTGTATGGAAATATGTCACTCTTTTTAGAGTTTCCCACAGGGAGTAATGGTTCTGGACTGATAACTATTTCATTCATGCATTTCAATTTGATCACAGAAGGCTATGTTATTAGGTATCCCTTCCATCCAAAATATCTGGGTGGGCCAGAACTCATTAAGTTTCATGTCAGAGGTTTCTCAAGCCTCTTCTACTTCATCAGTGGCAACCACATGAGAAATTAAGTTTTTTCTATCGAAGGACCATATACTCTGGCTACATAGGCCTTCCATTCAAAAGGAACTAGTACCTTATACAGCAGAGAAGGGGTTTGAGCGTCTGTAACACTTACCAGTTCTTGAGAAATATTATTTAGCTACAAGACTATATTCAGTGCAAGAAAATGTTAGGATTAGATTATTTAAAACTCAAGAACAAAGATATTCCACAAAATAGAAAAAAAGTAGCATCAACACACTGCAGGATATCTCTCAAAATGGTGCACTGTTTTCCTTTGACACACCACAGTCAGTCACAATAAAATACAGAAAAGGAACTCTTGTCAGTTCTTTCAAATAAAACATCCTAAAAATGACCACGATATTGCCTAGACCTTAATTGCATACAGCCAATCAAATAAATATTATTGCTGTATGCTAAACCATAAAGAAAAGACCTTGCAATTGCATGTCATGAATAAAAACTAGCCCAATGTCACCTCAACAACAAAATAAAAACAACCTATAAAGACTATACATGGTTCACAGAAATAAGAAACAAGCAAACATAATGCTTAACATCTAAGAAAAAGAAAGAAACACAAAACAGACATAAACATTGGACAAAATAGTAGATCACAAATAAAAAATAACACAACAAAATGTATACAATAAAATAAAGAACGGAAGGCTTTATATTATAGCCTAGTAAAAACACATGTGCAGTGTCTTTGTAAACACCGACATGATATTAAGTAACTTTCACTTTGTATTATAAGCTTTCCCAATTATTTTCATTAAATTGAGAGATCTTGCTAGGAACGCAGGATCGATGAGTGAGGCAGTGTCTGTTCTGAAGCACGTTGCTTTTCATCCAGTCTGCCCGATAGTTTCACTTGTTAGTTTTGGAAAAAAAAAAAAAAAAAAAAAAAAAGGTCAGCTATTATACTCTTTTTCACTTAGTTTATTTTAGAAATCTATTAATTGAATCAACGTCTTATTATTATGAGATAACACTTTTTTTTTAAAAAAAATTGAGTCATTCCCAATTATTTATGTTAATTTATGTTAATTTCTCCCAATATGAAAATGCCCAATTATTATTTAGACTCACCCCTCCGCTACCACCCCTGCGCTGACTCGGGAGGAGAAGATGAAGACACGCTGTCCTCTGAAGCATGTGCCGTCAGCTGACTGCCCGCAGGCACCCGGCCAGACTACAGGGGTCACTGGTGCGCGGTGAGCCAAGGACACACTTGCCGACCTAAACCCTCCCCCCCGGTGATGCTCAGCCAATTGAACGCCGCCTCCTAGTAACTCCCGTTCACGGTCAGGCTGTGGAATAGACTTAAACCGGTGAAGTCCAGACTATAGGTCGCATCCTGCACTCACGCAGAGTGCCTTTACTGGATGTGCCACTCAGGAGCCCCAACATTCTTTTAAAAAAATAAAATGGAATCACCCTCTAAAAAATTTCAGTGCTGTTCAGCCAGAGAACACCCGCAGGTGCAGACACAATACAGAAGTGTGTGGACAACGTCCACCCTTCCAAAAAAGTCAGTGGACAGCATCTACCTGCGTCCACCACCAAGTCTAACACTGGTGGTAAGCCTATGTTCTATCATTTAAATAAGGTTGCAAGCATACCTACTATGAAAATAAGCTCTTGGTGACTGGAGTATGGAAACATTAACTACAGTACTATGTGATTCTTTGCATTACAAAGAGCATGTTATAGAGCTCTTGATGCAAATTGATTGAGTAACTGTGTATTTCCTATTGCATTAGGGAATACATACAAATGCCTACAATGTGACTTTTTGTATTAAGTATAGTAATGCAAGGGGTTCAGTAGGGAATGCAACATAAAATCTTAGATGCCATCAAGATTCTTTGAAAAGCCTCTTTTTTCATATTTGGGGTCTCTCTGTCACATTGACACTTTCAGCAATGCTTTCATCCACAGCTCCAAAATATCTAAAAGTTGTTAAAAATGTAGCACACACACATTTGTCTACATATGTTGAGCTGTATCTACAATACAGGCAGGCGCATCACATAGGGTGAGAGAGGGCACGAACTCGGGACCTCTCGCACTAAAGCATAGCGCCGATACCACTGTACAAAAGAGCCAGCAACATCCAAGAACATAGTCAATGATCCCTTATGCTAATAAAAAATAGGTGTTTATATTTGTTTTAATCAAATAAAACATATTGCCAGCTGGTAAATGTTCAGGCAATAATAATGGCATTCATGATTGTATTGTAATAGCCCATGGTCTATTTAACACACTTAAGGTCTAGTTAACACACTTTATCCCAACTATAGCTGTTTTCCATTAGTGAACACATGTTTAATGAAAAGGCAGATGATGAATGGATACTGTGTAGCCATTAAGCCCCTTTTTTAGGGAAAGAGCCTGACAGTCATTTAAAGCAAATGCATTTATCAAGGTTCTTAAAAAAAAAAAAAAAAAAAAAGATATGTCTATTTTTGCATTAAATTAGTCTTTGAGATGCACACACAAAAAAGGTCCACCAGCAAGCATAGTTTACCCAAACCAGGGCAGTTAAAATGTTTATTCAATACTCTATTCTTTACTGAGACAATAACGCAGTGAAATAAAAAAAAAAAAAAAAAAAGAGTTTAGTGATCTACTGTTTGTATGTATGTATGTATGTATGTATGTATGTATACTGCATGGTATGTATATATAGATAGACAGATAGACAGATAGATAGATAGATAGATAGATAGATAGATAGATAGATAGATAGATAGATAAAATAACAAAAGAAAACATATAAAAAGGGATATTTTTATAACATAAATAAATTAATAAAACTAAAAACATAATGGATAACCCTGAATACACGTTAGTTATTTAGCTAAAGGTTATATTCAGTATACTTCATTAATCAGGCAACTAGGGTAATTGTCCAAATCGGTCCACATGGAGGCTAAAACGCTTTTCTCTGAGAAGTTGCCTCATTCCACTAGCTTTGCATGCATTTAAAAAAAAAAAAAAAAAAAAAAAAAAAAACATTCAGTCAAAAAAAAGTGAAATCCCAAGTCCACTGTATTATCACCAATCAACATCTGTCAAAAGGTTTATTTTAAATATAATGAGAATCAAATAGTATTTATTGTTGAAAAAGAAACAGGTGAAACAGATTTGCCTGATCAATGGGGTGAAAAATTGCTTCATCATCAACACAAGGGCCTACTTAAAAGTGCAATTTGGTTTTTAGACTCAGCTGGAGATGTTTTCACACACACACACACACACACACACACACACACACACACACACACACACACACACACACACACACACACACAATGTATTAAAGAATACCGAAGCACTCTGGGAGCCTATTAACGAACACAAAGGGAGGTATTATAATGATCTAAACAGTGGATGATCTTTATATCACTGCCCTAAAATGCATTTACATAAACCTAGGGTAATTAGCTTTTTGACAAACTCACATAGACAGGCGAAAAGGAGAAATTGATTCAATGTACCATGAGCAGTGAGCAACCAATGGTTTCTAATTGGTCAGCCCAAAGAAAAAGCAGCCTATTGTTGCTGTTTGATTAAGCTCAATTGCCATTGTACTGCTCACCATACACAAACCACTGACAGTAGTGTGAATAATGATGCTTGATTGAAGGATTTAGCTGTTGAATATAGGTTTGAACATAGAATACAAGTGATGAAGGCAGGAAAGGTCAAGATGGATTTAGAGTATTCCTCAGGTTTAAAAAAAAAAAAAAAAACCTGGGGCCAGTTGCATAAGGAAAGACTAACGTCTTAGTCTAATGTTAAGTCAGACAACCGAAAGACACGCAGATAAATCGGCTGCATGAAATAGTCTTTTGTTAGAATGGTCTTACCTCGTCAATTTCACAATGTATTCTGGGAAATGTAAGACACTCAAAAAAACAAACAAACATAAGAACATAAGAACATATGAAAGTTTACAAACGAGAGGAGGCCATTCGGCCCATCTTGCTCGTTTGGTTGTTAGTAGCTTATTGATCCCAAAATCTCATCAAGCAGCTTCTTGAAGGATCCCAGGGTGTCAGCTTCAACAACATTACTGGGGAGTTGATTCCAGACCCTCACAATTCTCTGTGTAAAAAAGTGCCTCCTATTTTCTGTTCTGAATGCCCCTTTGTCTAATTGTCTAATGCCCCAGTTCTGAATCTTGTCTAGATCATTTTGAATGACCTTTGCTGCTACAACAATGTTTGCCACTCCACCTACTTTTGTGTCGTCTGCAAATTTAACAAGTTTGCTTACTATACCAGAATCTAAATCATTAATGTAGATTAGGAATAGCAGAGGACCTAATACTGATCCCTGTGGTACTCCACTGGTTACCACACTCCATTCTGAGGTTTTTCCTCTAATCAGTACTTTCTGTTTTCTACATGTTAACCACTCCCTAATCCATGTACATGTGTTTCCTTGAATTCCAACTGCGTTCAGTTTGAGAATTAATCTTTTGTGCGGGACTTTGTCAAAAGCTTTCTGGAAATCTAAATAAACCATGTCATATGCTTTGCAATTACCCATTATCGATGTTGCATCCTCAAAAAAATCAAGCAAGTTAGTTAGACACGATCTCCCTTTCCTAAAACCATGTTGGCTGTCTCCCAGGACCCTGTTACCATATAGGTAATGTTCCATTTTGGATCTTATTATAGTTTCCATAAGTTTGCACATAATAGAAGTCAGGCTTACTGGTCTATAGTTACCTGGTTCAGTTTTGTTTCCCTTTTTGTGGATTGGTATTACGTTTGCAATTTTCCAGTCTGTCGGTACCACCTCTGTGTCAAGAGACTGCTGCATGATCTTGGTTAGCGGTTTGTAAATTACTTCTTTCATTTCTTTGAGTACTACTGGGAGGATCTCATCCGGCCCAGGGGATTTGTTTATTTTAAAAGCTCCTAGTCCCTTTAACACCTCTGCCTCAGTTATGCTAAAGTTATTTGAAACTGGATAGGAACTGGATGACATGTGGGGCATGTTGTCAGTATCTTCCTTTGTAAAAACTTGTGAAAAGTAATCATTTAATATATTTGCTATTTTTTTTTCTTCATCTAAGATTTTGCCATTTGTATCTCTTAAACATTTAATCTCCTCTTTGAATGTTCTCTTGCTGTTGTAATATTGGAAACACATTTTGGAATTGGTTTTAGCTCCTTTAGCAATGTTCATTTCTATTTCTCTCTTGGCCTTTCTAACTTCCTTTTTGACTTGCGTTTGCAGTTCCGTGTACTCTTTCTGCGTACTTTCTTTTTGGTCCTTTTTTAATGCTCTGTAAAGTGCCTTTTTTCACAGAATATTTTTCTATCTGATCTATTTTGGCAATTTAGTTTTACATTTAGATTTGTCTACTTTAGGGATGTAATTGTTTTGCGCCTCTAGTACTACATTTTTGAAGAACAACCATTCTTCTTCTGTGGGTGTTTTCTCTATTTTACTCCAATCTACTTCTGTTAGTCTCTGTTTCATACCTTTATAATTTGCTTTTCTAAAACTGTAAACCTTAGCTTTAGTCTTTACTTTTGGGGTGTTAAAAAACACTTCAAATGAGACCATGTTGTGGTCTGAGTTTGCCAGTGGTTCTCTAACCTCTGTTTTAGTTATTCTATCTTCGTTATTTGAAAAGACTAAATCAAGGCATGCCTCCCCTCTAGTCGGTGCCTTGACAAATTGTGTTAGGAAGCAGTCATTTGTCATTTCCACCATTTCAATTTCATCCTTCGTGCTACCCACCAGGTTTTCCCATTTTATATGGGGGAAGTTGAAATCCCCCATTATTATGGCTTCTCCTTTGCTACACGCATTTCTAATGTCATTGTATAACAGATTATTTTGATCACCATCTGAATCTGGCGGTCTATAGCATGCTCCTATTATTATGCCTTTTGAATTTTTGTCCGTTATTCTGACCCATATTGATTCGGCTTTATTTTCTTTGTCCAGATTTAACACCTGGGCTTCAAGACTGTTTCTTATGTATAGCGCTATCCCTCCTCTTCTGTCCTACCTGTCTTTCCTATACAGTGTATACCCACAAATATTATATTCGTCCCCATCACTCTCAGACAACCAAGTTTCTGTAACACCTATCACATCATAGTTACTTGTTAGTGCAGTAGCTTCAAGTTCTAGAATTTTGTTTCTGATACTTCTAGCATTTAGATAAATACATTTAATGGTTGTCTTACCTGAGTTGTTGTTCTTGTTTTGATGCGGTCTCCCTTCTGTTTTTTTGTTGATTTCTCCCCCCTTCCTTTCTAGTTTAAATGCTTCTGAACCTGCTCGAGGATCTTTTCTCCAAGTAGACTGGTTCCCTTGTTATTTAAGTGCAGTCCGTCCCGTCTATACAGATAGTCCTCGTTGTAGAATGTGGTCCAATGATCAAGATAGGTGAAGCCTTCCCGTGTGCACCACGTCTTCAGCCATGCGTTTTGATTAATTATTTCCAGCTGTCCATATGGTCCTTTGCAAGGTGCCGGTAGTATACCAGAAAATACCACAGTTTTGGTTTTCTCTTTTAATTTCCTTCCTAGCTCTTTGAATTTGTTTTGCAGGGATTTTGGTCTGTCTCTTCCAATGTTGTTTGTACCGATGTAGACGACTACCACCGGGTCGTCTCCTGTTCGTTCTAGGAGCCTGTCCACGTTCTCAGTGATGTGCTTGACCGAGGCTCCCAGAAGGCAGCACACTGTTGTAGTAAGGGGGTCCAAACTGCAAATTGAACATGCTGTGTTTCTCAATATGGAGTCCCCAACAATCATGACCTCCCTTCTTTTTGCTGTCTGGTCACCACTGTCAATAGGGTCCTGGATGTTGTTCCTTTCATTCTCTTGTTGTTGGTTCTGCTCATCAAAATTCTGAAGTGACTCAAATCTGTTGGTTGTTTTGATTTCTGGTGGTTGTGTTTGATGAAGTTTCTTTATTTCCCTGCTTCTGCCTACCTGAACCCAGCTTTTCTGACCTTCTATTTCTCTGGTGGCTTTCAGTCTGTTAGGGGTGATGCAGACTTCCATGAATTGTGAGTGTGCCAGTTCCTCAAGATCCTGTTGCTGTCTCACTTCTTCCAGCTCCATTTCTAGCATACTTACTAGTTTATGGAAATCCTGGATCGCGCAGCACTTTATGCACACTTGGTTTAGCTCTGTTGGATTTTCTCGGATTTCCCACATCAAGCAGGTGTCTCAGATTACTGGCTTGAAGACCATGTTAAGGGTTTATTTTTTTTGAAGTTTAGTTTCTTCTGCAGACATCAACCTGCTTTCAAACTGCTTCTAAACTGCTCTGTACTTTTCCACACCTGTACTTCTCCAACTCGCTGTCAATTCCACTCGCTGTCGCTGGGAAGACTGCCTCGTTTAACTGCGTGACTGCCTCGTTTAACTGCGTGGCAGCAATGTACACAGTTCATAACAACAGAAAATTATCTCTTAGAGAAGTATACTACTAAGAAGGGGATGGTTTTAGGGACATTTTCAAACACAAGGCATGGGAAAAAATAACGGAAAAAGTCAATAGTGTTAACCCGCTCTGTGTATGGTCTGTGAAAGATTTACAGAAAAGATGGAAAAATAAGGTTCAGGATGTGAAAAAGGCATTTAAGAGGACACACCTGCACACTGGAGGAGGACCTCTGTCGAAACTTAAACAAACCACTGAAATTGTGCTAGAAATTTTTGGGGTGGAGTCAGTTATTCTGGGGGATTGCCGGTGGGAGGGAGAGTGGAGGCAGCCAGCAGGCAACTCATACAGTAGTGGTTGCCCCTGAACCAAGGTGCAGTGCAGTTTCTTGTGATGAAATAGTGATAAATTACATAGATATGTAGACAGGTTAACCCTAACAGTATCATATTAAATCAATCAGTTTGTAACAACTTTCAGTAATTTTCAAAACAACTGAAAGTAATCTCCACAATACTCATAGATCAACTCACAATACATACGTGCTACTAGTTTTCTAAAATCTACCATGTGTATGTGTTGTGCTGAAAGTTTTAAAGATGTATGTCAAGTACAAAAAAACTCTAAAGACAGAGCAGCAATTATTATTATTATTATTATTATTATTATTATTATTATTATTATTATTATTATTATTAGACACAAAACCCCAATTCTACGATTATTAATGATTATTTGTACATAATTGTATTTAAATCTGTTATTTACCTTTTTTAATAGCCACTGCAATGAGCATACACACACTGAAACACGTATTAAAGACACTTTAGTCAATAAGGTATTTATTCCACTTCATATTTTAATAGAGCAAGAAAGTGAGGTCATGGAACAGCAAGTGGTACAGAAGCAGCGTGCGTGCAGCACAGGGAAGCTGACAGAGAGAAGTGAAAAACATCACTATGGCCTGATACTTGAGAAACAGTATCATATTTTTGACGAGATAATGCTTACTTTAGAGATTGAAAAACTAGAGTTAGAAAAAATAAACTACTATTAGAAATCTAAAGAATGTCAGAACTTTCAAAATCAAATGCAACCAAACATCAACCATTTTTTTATTTTTATTTTTTTTTATTTTCAGAAAATATACTAAATTATTAAGTACAAGTTTCATTATACAGTAATATTTCATTTTTTCTTAAATAAATAGCCTAATCTGAAACAATTGCAGGTATAATACAACAGAAATCATTTTTTTTTTTTGTGGTTTAAATTTTAATTAAACTATAGAATAAGTAATTATATTTAAATATTTCTATTGTTTGAAAATACATGTATTTATCACAAACCATACACACTGCTGTAATGTGTGCTGTACAGCTTAAAATTTTTACTGGTAAAAGGCTATATGAGTTTGTAACAGGGGTGATCTGTGCTGGCTATCTGGCGCAAGCACAACATGCCTGTATTCACTGGGTTGACCATTACAGGGGAAACCCAAATGCTGGGTTCGTAAGCCGGTGTAAATAAAACTGAGGCAAGACCGTCAGCAGCTGGAGTGAGAGAACAGGACAAGCAAGCAAGACTGAGGAAGATGGCCTATAGTAAATAAAAGAGAGAGAAAAACCTTTGTTATGTACCCGAGGGGGATGTGTGTAGGTAGCTGGGAGAACCTTGGCCACCCCAATGTATAGTGAGGGAAAACAGAGCTGACCGGTTTAGCGCCAGCGGGGGACGATGCATAAGCAGCACCTTTTGTTTTTAGTTTTATTACTGTGTTTTATTTTCCCTTTTCTTTTGCAGTTTGTTTTCATTATTATTTCTGAGCACCTGCACGTGAAGTGAAGTGAGTAGTTTTTCGGGATTTACGATTATACTATAAATCACTTTCACGAATCAGCCCCCAAATGTAGTCTCCCATCATATTCTCGTTATACTGTCCTTGGTAGCGATGTTCAAAGTCCAATATATCCTGGTGGAAGCGCTCGCCTTGCTCCTCCGAGTACACTCCCATGTTCTCCTTGAATTTATCAAGATGAGCATCAAGGATATGGACTTTGAGGACATTTACAGCCCATTGTGCCGTAGTTTTTCATCAGAGTCTCATCCAGCTCCACATAGTTTTCAGCCTTGTGATTGCCCAGGAAGCCCCGAACCACTGCGACAAAGCTGTTCCAAGCCGCTTTCTCCTTACTAGTGAGCTTCTTCATTGCACTCCATGATCTTCTTTATCTGTGGTCCAACGAAGACACCAGCTTTGACCTTTGCCTCAGACAGCTTAGGGAAGAAGTCTTGAAGGTACTTGAAGGCTGCCGACTCCTTATCTAGAGCTCTGACAAATTGTTTCATAAGGCCCAATTTGATGTGCAGTGGTGGCATCAGCACCTTCCAGGGGTCCACCAGTGGCTCCCACTTGACGTTGTTCCTCCCCACAGAGCACTCGGTCCGCTGTGGCCAGTCCCGCCTGTGGTAGTGCGTTTTGGTGTCCCTGCTGTCCCAAAGGCAAAGATAGCAGGGAAACTTGGCAAAACCGCTTTGGAGACCCATCAAGAATGCTACCATTGCAGCCTCTTGATGCCATCTCAGAAAAATGCAGATATGTATCCACTTAGGCAGCTGGAACTAAACTGAACTGGTGGGCTTAAGGCCCCTGTATTTATACTACTATTTATATTACTGGAAAGTTCTAGAAGTTATTCCAAGTTTACTCAGCACTGAATCTATCTGGAATGTTCTGGAAAATAGGTAAATTTCAAAATATCACTGTCCAGGTCACAAAAGCAGTTTGTGGGGAATAATAGCCATTTTCTATACTTTTGAGGCATAAGCAATTAGGAAATAACACTTACTACCCAGGAACCAAAACCAAAAAAAAATAAAAATTGTTACACGGTGTAATAAAACTGGGCACCAGAGAGGTGTTTCAATTACAACCTTCTGTCTCCTGTGTCCGTGAATACCCACACCCTCCCACAGAGCTATAATTAGCTTGTTTACAATGGCGTCCAACAGCAACAAATTACAATCACATAAAACACATGGAATACACATTTAAACACAACATCATATACATACAGGGTTTCTTCAGATAATGAAACAGCACATTTTTTAATTGACGATGGGAAGTCTCTGATCTAAGTCCTATCGGCAATGCATTCTAATCTGAAACTGCAGCAAAAGCAAAAAATGTCCTTCCAGGAACACTTTTTACCAAGGTATTTTCAAATATTAAAAAAAAAAAAACAACCATTAACCGCCACTGGCTAATAATAAAAGCATTATAGTGTAGCAGCAGGACGGACATGCAGAAGGAGACCCTGAACAATGAACTATACTTTGACTTGGGGAGAAAAGGGGAATGGGAGATCCTAGGGACCTGTTATTGTTTTTGCTGAATGTGTGTGCTTGTGCTTGTGTGTTACTGCTCGCTCTGTCTTTCTCACTACACCAGCTCATTTTTCCAGCCTGCCTGCAATTCTGTGTGTGAGGTGATTACGTCACTAGTGCAGTGGTTAGCATATTTGCTTAGCACATTAATTACACTTTTATACTAATATAATGAATTAATTTGTGTTCCTCAGTGCGAACATCCAGAATGCAGTGTATCACATTTTATATATTTTAGTGGTACTAGTAAAATTAAATGTCCTCACTTGTAAATTGTCAACTATTACATTTTGCTGAGGAGAAATGGTACAGCTATGGCCACAACTTTTGCATTACCTACATTCAGTTTTTTTGGACTGAGAAAAGAAACTGCAGAACGATATCGCAAAAGTCGGAAAAGTATGGAAAACTATAAAGCGGTATGTAATTCAATATGTTAACGTAGCATTATTCCACAGGCTTCATTCGACTCAGAATGATTTAATTATAAAAGTTGGTCATAGCTGTACATGTGCACTCAACTTATAACTGATCCTGTTAGAAGAGAGTATTGAGGAGGCATGTCCCTGCCAAACAACATGTGTTTTAATGGGTAATTACTTTGGTTACAACTGACTTGTTTATGATGTATATATTGTTTACTACGTACTGTTTTCCTGTTGCATAGGCATTTTGCGATTAAGACTAGTCTTGTACCGAGGAATTACTGTGGTCAGATTTTTTGCTGACTACGACTAAATCTTATCGACCGAAGGCCCAGTAAACATGCAGGCATTGGTGCGAGGTGGGACTAAAGATCGTGAGAGCACTGTGTTGAGATAGTGATAACATATAATCATTTTATATAATATATATATATGATTATATATACTTTATATATATATATTATATATATATATATATATATATATATGCTATAGATATAGATAGTAGATATTATATATATATATCTATCTATATATATATATATATATATATCTATATATATATCTATCTATCTATCTATCTATCTATCTATCTATATATCTATATATCTATATATATATATATATATATATATATATATATATATATATATATATAGATAGATAGATAGATAGATAGATAGATAGATAGATAGATAGATAGATAATGAAGAAGAAAATAAATAGTTAATTCACCATATCAACACCTGAACCTGGAAGACAATGCATTCTTTTAAGATTGGAACTGCACCTCAACTATATGTCTGTGTCAGAGTGTTCTTAGAACATTCACCTGTAAGACAGGCAACTTTGAAACAACACCATCAGCCTACCTGACTATTTCTACCATATAATCTGAAGAAGTTAGAAGCTGGTATGTAAGCAGGTATATGTCACAGAGACGGCCGGAGTGGGGGACGTCAGACCAGAAACAGGAACCAGGAAATAAATGACAGAGAGAGGTGGAGTTTGGTGGAGCTGAGCGAATGGTTTCGCTCAGCATTTAATGAGTGAACAGAACAGTAAATAAAAAGGTTTTAACAAAAACTGCACACGGCACGTGAGGCCAAAATACAGACAAACAAAACGGACTAACACTTAAACAAACAGTGGACTAACAGACAAACAAGGTGAGTGAAAACAATGGTTATATATATATTACTTTGTTTCGTTTTCTCTTAATTTTCTCCTCTCCACACCCGTTCTCCACTCACCGAACACACAACCACGAGTGGGTGAAAACATGCTGCATTTATACAGCTGTACCGAGGCTTGACTGCTAATCAATCATTCAATTGCAGTAGCGGTACAACTGCACATTAATTAATAAAGTGCAGTTCCCCGTGCTCACATATTACTTTTTACTTGCACGTGAAGTGCTGTGCAATCCTCGTGACAAAATACAAATACACATTTTAAACACTCGTGTTACACAGACCCGTTTATATCTCGTGTACCAATGACTACACACCAACATTAACACACAACAATAACACAAAATACACACATGGGCGGGCACTTTGCCACAGTATGTCGTATAACATGACTGGAGTGCCCTGTAGAAACACAGTTTAAACATACCTCTCTAAAAGCCTAAGGGATTGAAACATGCAGCGGAAATTGGCTGGGAATGAAATATCAATTGTCCAGGTTAAGCCAGCTGTGAGTATAATGTTGCATTCATTAGAACATGCTAACTGTGCTGTCTAATTTCCTCCCTAAGGTAAAAAATGAAATAAAAGATGGTGACAACAGTGTGAGAAACAGTTTGTGAGTCATTGCAATATTTCAAAAACAACTATTATAGATGTGTGTTCTCTGAGACCTTAAACGAGTGAACTTATCAAAATAGTAAAGAAATAAAAACTTACAACATTAAAAGCAGGTTGCAGTTTTCATTTATTGTAAAAATGCTCAGAGCCACCAGTTTTATAAGCCATCAGATTACATTATGGATATATGATATAAGACTCCAAGAATGCACTTGGGTACTGGATTCTATTAGGTCTTCTTGCAGTTTGGGGGCAATATAAGATTTAATTGCCCCCATACATTATTAACCAGGATTAAAAGCAAGACTATGGAATTTTGTTTTTTGTCAACATTAAAATGGAATTTGCTATTGCATTGTGATTGTTGTCGCTTCATCAAATCAGCAAAGTGCATTTTAACACAGTTTGTTTTCCAGCAGTTGATATGTGTAATAACAGTAAGAACTACAGTTACCACCATCAATACAAGATTGCTTATACAGTGTGGTTGGACCATCAGCAATGTGATGAAAGACCCTAACAACAGTGAAGCTTTCACGTTGCGTGAATTTTTTAGTTTTCATGTAGTGAATTTTTTAGTTTTCAGTACTTTAGAATGAAGCTGCCTCATACAGTGTAATTGGTATAAAATAAATGCTTTTTTAAATAAAATGTTGTGTTTCATCAGGGTGTTTAATTGACATGAATGCACAGGAAACATGCATATTTGAGTGAGAAACAGACTAGCAGGGACAGCCCAATCATATACATTGAGACAATCAGCTAAGACATTTCACATTTTCATGCTACAATCTCCAACTGCCATGTAAACTCCTGCTACAGTATAACAGTGTTAGAGTTGTAAGATCCATGTAAACTGGTTTATTGTGCTGAATGAGAATAATAGTGTGAGAAATGATCACGACATGGAAAATCCCACTACAGTGTACAATTTACGAGATTATTTATAACTAGAGTAATGGTTATAATGTTTTTAAAGAAGATTTCAGCAGGGTCTTTTTAACTCTGTTTTAATCCCAGTTAAAATGTCCCTGTAGCCAATGTAGACGCATCAGCAATACTGAGATTAAAACCATGTTTAATAGGTGGAAAGCATTAGGCTTCGAAACGCAGCTTCTATGAATGTGACATTTGTACTTTCAAAATTAATGTTGCTACTGTTACCGCTTAATGGCACTAATGGCTGGAAAAGGTACACAGTTAATTCAATATGCATGCCGCTGAGAGACCTTGTGAGAACAGTAATGAGTGGGACTATGTCTTTGACATTTCAATACATTAATACTGTATTAAAGAAGCAAAAATCAAGGCTTGATCAATCACTTCTTATAATCGTGTCTCTTAACGCCAGTTTCTAGTGTATATAGATTTCTAACTTGTAGTTTAGTAAATTCAAACAAGAGCACCATGCCACTGGATTCTCAGCTGAAGCACTCCACTTTCACTATTGCACTACTGTTATTGTATATTAAATTGTTTTAAACCTAACTTGTTGCATCTTATCTTATATTGTACTTTAGTGGTATAATTTGCACTTACTGTAAACTACACTGTATTTAATTATTGTTTTGCATTGTAACTTTGTATTGCCCTGTAATACTTGTAAGTCACAGTGGGCAAAAGGCATCTGCTAAACAAATAAATACAATAAATAAATAGAGCATATGAAGTGAATGGGAATCAGTATGTATTTGAAATAGGCCTATCTGGAACTGACAAATTTTAGTATATAAAAAATAAAAAAAAAAACAAGCAAGGAAAAAAATAAACTTCAACATGAAAAAAGTGGAAACCAGTGCTGATAACAGGTGAGAGATTGATTTTTTATTTATTAATATGAATGCTGTTGGGATTCCTGAAGTCTTGGTTGAAACTGAGTGAGGATTGTCAAGCAGTGATTGGTCTGGTGACTGGGCAGTCAAACTGCTCTTTCACATCACATGTACTTGTCATAAAGAAAACGTGACACATATGAAAGGGTTCATAAGCAATCAATTGCCAATCACAATTCAGAATACAATATTTTTGAATGTAGATTTCCAACATACATGTTTATCATTCATACATTATGTTTTTATGTATGACACATTTACATAATGAAACTATATAGAAAAGACTTTTCAATAGCTCAGGACCTTTCTCTGATAAACACAGTTTTATCCTATTTCTATTATGTTTGGCTAGTTATAAAATATACCAATACTAAACACACGGTCTGTGGTTCATTATGAAATATACTTTATAATGCCTCTTTCATAATTAACAGTTACTGGAACACTGCTAAAGTAAGATGCCATAAAGCACAGCACAATACAGCACAATATATATATATATATATATATATATATATATATATATATATATATATATATATATATATATATGAAAACATACTTTATAATTAACATATTGACCATAAACTAACAATACTGTCTAAATGCAGTGTGACATTTGAATAATCAAGGAAAACCTCCATTTATATTTAAATTCACATGTGCAGATAAACACCTTTCTTTCCATTCATGCAAGCACACAGTAATTAACTAACTTGATTGAGTCTATTTGAAAGATTTTGACATCAACATTTGGAGCCTAGCTACTGTATCACAGCCTAGATGTGTTTCATAGTTTTAAAGAAGCTTCTTGTGACATTAAATGGGCCACATAGCAACTAAAAACAAATAGCTTTAAACACACTCTGTTTAGCTTAATCATACATTATTCACTTTCCTGTAAGCTATTTAGTTTCAGAAGTCTGCCTCCTTTTTGAGTGACATCTATATTCATTTTGTAAGTATATAGTATTTTGATCGAACCTATGCCAAGTGATTATAACAGTGATAGTTGGATGTTGAAGGACTAGTTAACAACCAATCTCATTTGTACAGTAACACAGCTTAAGAGGAAAAACCTATAGCCCATACTTTTGTAACAGTTCAGATTGCCACTGACGTTTGCGTTCTGGAAAATCAGCAGGTATTTTAATTTGTTTAAAATCCTGTATGCACTTTTTCATTTCTTCTTCCACACTTAACTTTTCAGAAGCTTTCTTTTTGTTCAGGTTCATCTCTTGAGGGGCGCTCATCAGGGCCTGAAAGAGCTCACTGTTCCTGCGCTTGTCCGGTTGTGGCATCCACTGTACAGAGACCTTCTTAGAAGGCCGATCCAAGGTGAGTGTGCTTGACTGGTGCGAGGAGGCCTGTGGGTCACAGGAGATGTTGTCTTGTGGACTGTTGATTTCTGAATGGGTCTCAGAGCTGGAGGTGGACAGCTCGTTAAGGGACGTCCCACTTTCGCTTCCTTTGTCTGGGAGCTTCTCTTGTTTCCTCTCTTCACATTCTTGTTTTGGAGATACTGTCCTCTGGGCTGGCCCTGCCAGAAACAAAATCAGTATAAAATCAAAACTTTACTTATAGTGACACACACAAACTCACAAACACACACACACACACACACACACACACACACACACACACACACACACACACACACACACACACACACACAACAATGAACTGAACTCAGTACTTAGTGTCCCATCAGACCTAAAGATGCTTGTGCACAACTTCTCTGCAGCAGAAGAAGACACATTTTACAACAAGTGTTAATAGATCAGACTTTCTGTATTTAACACTTCTGAATGATTTTTACCATCTGAGTAATTATATACCAGGTCTCATTTTGTAATTGAAGGCTTGAGGCTACAATCTCCTTTCATACTGGATAAACCACTGCTTAATTATAGCGCCTGTCTAGCCTACTCTGCCTCCTTTGCAATTTAGGATCAAACATACTTTATTTTCTATGGATTGTTCTTGATACTTAGAATACTTCATGAACATCTATTGAGTGCTGTGCTCATTTCACTCATTCATGTAGTAACTAATACATCTTCCAGCATCAATGCTTCACAGTCACTAGTATCCATCAACATTCACTGTTTCTCTAGCTCTAGATTACATTACACATACACAGAGTAAAGATTTAGGATTCCTAAATATGCAATTTTTTTAAAGGAACACTTATTTTAAATTAAGATTATTTTATCCAACAACTATATTAAAATTAATATTAAGGAGTTTTGATGGTAAAAGCTACAAGTCCCAGAGGAGTACTTTCACTGTAGCTGGTGTCCTTATCCTGTGCAGAGTTATCGGTCAAGTAACTAACATAGGTGCAATTTTAAAAAGAATTACCAAGCTCAAAAATCAGACGACTCAAGTATTAATTCTACATGTGCTGTCCCATTTCCCCTGTAAATGTTATATTTCATAAATCCCGTTGCTTCTTAGATCTTTTTAATGTATTATTTACCTGTTTACTCATTTTCCTTTGGAACTGCACAGACAATAGAATACCAAATTACTCAGTCATTTAACAGCGGTGCAAGTCACATGATCTCAGAATGTTCTCAGAGCTGGAGGCAAGTACAGTATGGACACAGATGAGGTAGTGCTAGTGTGAAAGGGATTGTGGATATCATCTGACAAAAAGGAGAGGCACACAAAAAGCGACATTGTAACACTGCACAGGTGGTCAACTTTCACTCTGTTTGAGAAATCCAAAGCAACAATGACCACGTACAGCATAGGGCCATTTTGACAAAGCTTTATAAATCTATAACAAAGTGCTATTTAAAATAAACCTGGAAAGGGTTCTGTCTGCTCAGGGAACCCTTTCTGGTGCACCAGGAAATCACATCTCAGGTAAAAACTACAATTTACTCCATAGTTGTTTTATTCTTTGCGAGAAGACTGGGGTACTTGGATGCCATCATATGATCATTTAATCACAGCCCATAAGAGATTAAACAACACTTCACAGAAAAAGTCAAACTCACAACTCATAAGCATTAACATTTTAAATAAATGCATTCATTAATAAGGATTCTGTAAACACATCTCACTGTAACAAATCTCTTACTTTTTTGCAAAATGCCTGTAGGTTCAGCATCTGCTATAAATTGTGAATTAGAAATGATTGAAAATCGTTGAATGTAACTCCAAATTCTCCGAAATGTTGTTTTAGGGAAAGTCAAAGACTTCTTTGAGAGTTTACATAAAGCCTGGTTGTGGAAATAGAAACTGTTTCAAGCTTGTAGTGCTATGGGTAATGGTATAAGCACCTGCCTCCATTACTACAGGGTTTAAATGAGCATGCTTATGGAAGTGTCTCTTAGGAGTGTTGTTTCCTGTGTGGTGCCATGTCTGTTATGATTTAAAGCCATAGATGTGTCTCTTGTTCAGCTTGTATATCCTTGATATACATGAAGCTGGAAAATCACCCACAGCAAATGGAACCAAACCAAGAAGTGATTCTTTACTATAGAAAACATATATGAGACCTGAAACCCATTGAAATGTAACATTTAATAAAACAATTAGGCTGGTTCAAACAAAACTGGACTAGGAGTAAAATGCTTCAAATGTGTCAATGATTGATCAGCTTGGCTAGATCAGACTAAGAGACTTCTTAGATTGAAGGGCCAATGCCACCTAGTAACAAGATACTTTGGACCAAGTTAGATAGATGGTGCTGGAGCTTGCTGATATAAAACCATGACTGATACAGCCTACATTACATACTGTATGCCTGTGGTAGAAGGGAGGAATGGAAGCTTTACATACCTGCAAGACAAGAATAAAAAACACAAATTTGTAAATTAGATTTTATAGAACAGCACTGACAAAGCATACAATGATGTTCATGTTAATGAAAACACTAGTCTGTTACGTTCTTTAATCTGTGGTTTTAAGAGAGGATTTGGAGATTTAGCTAATCTACCACATAAGAATTGTAGTTCCTCTTCATTTTACTATCACAAGCCCTGTTGACATCATGTCATTTTCTTTACGCAAGACCCACTGTTTTGTGAAGGCTCATTTTAAAAGGAAATAGGCTCATGTATGTTATACAAAAATGGGAATGCATAAGTAATTCATTTGTATGTGTCCATTTGGAACAAATGCCTAACTCTTCAGGAATTTGTAAATTAATTTTATTGGCCATTGGAACCCACTCAAACCTCTTGCTCGAGAAATGTATTGGTATTCCTGAAAAGATATGTAAAATATTTTACTGAGCAATATATCTCATCACCATTTTTGTTTTATTTGTCATTTTCTATGTTTTTATCATGCTGCAGTTCATCTAGTATTTCTAAGCGTTCAAGTTCTGGCTGAAAAGTGCTAACACATTCCAAGTACATTTCTTGCGAAAGCAAATTCTCAAGAGCAATTAAAGGATATTGTTTCAAATAAAACAGTAATGGTCCATTGAAGGCGACAGGTTTTTCAAATGTTGTGCAGTGTGACTACTAAATACACTTCATACAACTAATGAGCTTATATGAACACTACGGACTCTTGAATTGTATTAAACAACTCAGAAAACAAAGACTGTAAGTGTGGCACTTTGTTCATTCAATTGTCCTCAAAGTTATTTGTGCAACTCTTTTGCTGTCTTTGTTTTTTATTCACAAATATTTTCTCGTTTTAAATCCCTGTGTAAAGAATCCTTAGGGAAAATATTTCTTTTAATAGAGATTTATCAAGATTCCTTCATTTCTGACCACTTCCTATAAAGAGAGCGTGCCTTTTGGACTCTGGATAGACATGAATCAGAATTAGACAGGAATAAAGGGATGTATTTAGCAGTTAAAATAGTACGTAATGTGGTCCATCCTTTGCATATTAAATATTTACTTTCTAATTTAGGTTCTATTTCACCCTTAGACATTGCCTGGTAGTAATGGCACAACTAGATATAGATATTCGAGAGCTATGGCCAAAAGTTTGGCATCACTCTATAGAATAGTTTCCCTGTAGGAATGAATGATGTAGTAACTGTTTCACTGAGGAATGTGCTCACATGGACCACAACAAAAAATATCAACACCTTATACTGTAGTAACATCAAATCTATGCTCCTCCGGTTGTGAGCTTACAATGAATGTTACCATTCTGTTCTGCTTCTGCATATACTTTTTTTTTTAAGGTAAAAAAGCTCCTCATACAAATCTAAACAGCATTACAAAAATGCACAGATATGGCTCAAATGGGTGCTCAGGGCTATATAATATTCACAAAGGCATTTAACACAGGTTTAAGTTTGCATCAAACTGCTACCACTACAGAACTGGCAAGAAACAATTAGGTGCATGTAAGCTCTTTCAATTCAACCTTATTTTTTAAATCCTTTTTTAAAACTTTTTTAGAAGATTTTTAGAAAATGTCATCTTTTATTTTGAAATTGAATTAATTGTAGTGTCAGTTTTGTTTATTTTATTGATACCTTCATTCAAGTGCTTCAAATTTATAGAGCGAGAAAGATTCCATATTTTGAATTAATAGCCACACATTGTTTTATCTTTCTCCATTAAGCAAATAACAGTCTTGTTTTCAGATTTTTAATCAAATATATTTCAGGCTTTAATCAGTAATGGTATTTGTTAATAAATGTTTGGGAAACATTTATGCAGAAACAATTACAGTAGAATCATTATTAATGTTGAAAAGCACCAGTGATAAATTCAATGCTGTCAAGTAATGAGATAAATAACACAGTTAATTGGTGATAAAATGTCAATATCCCAATAAAACTGTACCAGCACTCCATTAGATTTTATGAGACTTGCCTCTCAGCAAAACATAAATCATGTTATAGACAGCATGCGAGAGAAATCAGCTGACTACTGTTAAGCATGCTTATGAGGAACAGAAGAACTTCACAAGCAAATGATATAGCTGGCAGACAGACATGGGCAATGAATGCTGGCTAAGCTAAAACAGACATTTCATCTAAATGGACCTTTATATCAGGTCTAATGGACTCTTGTGCTGTGGTAGTGGTTTTAAGAATCCATAGGTTACAGAACTGTATAAATAATATGAATACTGGTAACTTGTGGTTAGAATGCCAATCCCCCCTGACATCTTTACTAAATACGATTACAGACTTTAGCAAGGAACTAGGCCTGTAAGTAGGGTTAATCAGTCATATGGAGAGTGTTTAACCATGTAGACACTTTGCTGGCTTCACTTAGTTTTTCCTGACAATCACTGTACAGGCTTATATCAAAAGAAATAATGGCTTCAGAGACAGCCTTTTACAAACACGTTAATTGATGATTTAACAGCATAGATTATTGGTGTGAATTATTCCAAAATGCTCAAATACTAAAACTACAAACATGTACATAATACTACTAGAACTATTACTATTTAATGATAATTACTACTTAATAATAATAATAATAATAATAATAATAATAATAATAATAATAATAATAATAAATAATAATAAATAATATAATATGTCGAATTATTGTTTATAAAATTATAAATATGTTTTACAACATATATTATATATATTATATTATATATATATATATATATATATATATATATATATATATATATATATATATATATATATATATATATATATATATATATATATATATATATATATTTTATACTCCATCCAACTCTGAAGGTTTGTGGCTGACACATTTTAGATATGTGATGCTGCCACATCATCTGTAATTGACAAACCTAGGACTGGAAGACTCAAAAAGCTGTCTAACAAGGGGAAGCAGTACTTGAAGATAATATCCTTAAGGAATAGAAAGAAGACAAGAGTTGACTTGACAACAGAACAGGAAGAAGGCACAGGGGTCGTTGTCCATCAAATCAACAGCATGAAGGTCACTTTTGAAATCAGGACTTAAAGGATGTGTTGCAGTAAGAATACCTCTGTTAAGAAAGGGGAACAAGACTAAAAGGCAAAAAGTACACACAAGAACACATAAATTGGACTATGGAACAGTGGTCAAAGGTGCTTTGGACTGTTGATGGATGGACAACGACACCTGTGCCTTCTCAGTCTTCCAGTCCTGGATTTGTCAATTGCAGATGATGTTTCTCTGTACTTGTTGATTATGCTTTGGATACCATATCTTGAATAGCTCCTGTCGAAGGGAAGGAGGCGCACATTGAAATGAAATCTAGTCTTCATATTCATTTAATATAGGATTTCTTTACACTAAATATCTAATAATCTGAAAGTGTGTTCCACAGGGTGTTGCAGATTTTGAACTTGATCTGCTTTTTCTTGCACTGAAGCAGATAACAAGAGGGATAAAAATAGGAATAAAAAATAATAAAAAAAGATGCAAGGGTGGGGGGTGGATCCTTGATAATGTGACAATTAAGAGGCCAATCATGCCCTGTCAATTGGAGATGGAGAACGCAAAATAGTATTCAAACATTTGAAGATGCTGAAAAAGACTTGTAGTCGAAGCATGTGTCATGAATGCAAGTTTCTGTCAGTATTTCAGTAAGTTCAGAACTATTGAGTGTGTAATAGTTATCTAATATTTTGCCAAGGGAAATTAATTCATTAGGTTACTAAATAAGACAATGCATTGTAAATGTAATTTGTTCCCAGGATATGGTGTGTAGTGTTAATATTTTGAATAAAAAATGTAAGTGATGACATTCTACTTTTTAAAAGTGAGCTTCAAGACTGTGTTCACTTCACATGGGCCCTGAATCCACAACACCACCACAAGTAGCAGATAATTTGCCATTATGCGCTCTTACTGTTTAAAGGAATTCACAGTGTAGACGATGTAAACTCAGAAGTAGGACCACTTTCGGCACTAGTGATGGGTGAATTTAAAACAGATAATTGAGTCTGGAGGCGATTCTTGTGCTTGCAACTGCTTGTATGACTAACGTGTCTGGAACTGCAAATGAAGATAGAGAAAGGACAAGATACATTCATATGCTGAAACAAACTTCAGCTACATACAATGATTTATCCCCTACCTTAGACACTTATACTGTCTTGTTAATATACAGTTATTTATAATGTAGTGAAAAAAAAAAAACTTCCAACAAACAACTCTCCTTTTTATATAAAGCATTTGCATGTCAACAGAAGAATGATCCTGTGCTGGTATAGCAGCTTAAGAACATGCAGAATGACCAAATTGCACTGTCCTTTCTGGTGTTTGTGTTCTTTAAAAAATATGATACTCATATTGTTCTAATTTCAGTCAATTACAGTCAACCAAACTGTATTTATGTTTTACAAATTAAAACTTTTTGTTTCTTCCATTTTTTGATACATGTTTTGCCACAGTGTGGTTTCTGATTATATCAGCTTGAGTGGACACCTTGGGTTCTGTTATTATTTACTTCATAATGTGGTGGGGGCATTATTCCTCTGCTATTAGTATTAAGAGGGTACTCATCTCCCAACACACTAGATAAAAAAGAAAATTAATTCAGACCATTAATACATCTGCTGAAAACTGTTAGTAGGCGGTATTAGTTAAGGGGTTGTACAGCTTGCTGAGGGCTTTTTGGCAGGCTAAAAGCTACAGCTGTTAAAATAATGGGTTCCCTGTGTGAACTAATAATCATAGGCCAAGTGGGGCTTTTTTCAGGTTTTCTTTTCAGGTTTTTTTTTTTTTAAGCTGTTTTTTCTCCTAATGTACTAAATGTAAATTCAGCTAAGAACTACATGGAAATGGTTACATGTTTATCTTACAAGATTAACACTTTTGAATTTTTACATTAGATGTATATCTCAAAAGTACTCCGGTGCAAATTGGCTGCCCATCAGCAGAGTAAATGAATCCTACTGTACTTGGTTTTGAAAACATGACAATGGAGACTAAAACCAGCCATTGGGTCCCATTGCAATTGCTAGAGAGGATAAAGGAGTTGTCAGCTACATATGCCCACTGAGATCCAGCATGCCATGTGCTGCTCAATGAAGAATTCTCTAAATCACAGGTTGATATTGATAAATTAAAGAAAAGGGTTTACTTGCAAAACTTTCTAGCAAAAAGATAAACAGGTTGAGCTTCTCTAATAATCCAAAACAATATATCAAATAATGCTTCAGGACATGCAATGAACAATCAATCATTCATACACCCATGAATGATTGATCATCGATACACCCATGTGCAGAACTCACATATATATTATGTGAGTTAAGGCTTCATCGATTAAGCTACACAGTTCAACTTCCTGTTGATTTTGAGTTGTTTTGTAAGTGACTGTCTAAAGGTATGTATATTGACTCTATACTGCATTTGTATTTTATAAAAATACAGATTATCTGTATTTGAACTGTATATTTGTCGTTGCGTTATTCATTCTGCATTTCTTGACACAAGATTTGCAACAGGATTACAGGAGATAAGGATGTGTATTTGTTTCTCAGTAAGATGATGATTCTTCAGATTTTACATTAGAATTTGATGCATTTTGATATATACATACAATGTAAAAGAAACCAAACTGGCACTGGTCTACCCCCTCCGGGCTCTCCACACTTGGAATGAGAATTTCCCAAATCTCAGAAAGTATAGTATGATGACGACATTTGTGGAAAATTACTGTTTCATTTTGGATGCTGAAAGTCATAAACATAGCCATAATATGTAGGTCTCCAATGTGCAGTTTTGAAAGACACATATACTTAAGCAAACTTGTATTTACATTTACATTTAAAAACTGGATATCTGGTACTATTCTAGGTCAAGAAATCTATGCCCGTAAACTATGCTTTTATATCTTGTACTTCCTGGGTCATTTCACCTGGAGGTTGAAATTGTCCCCACCCCTTCAACTGCTTCTTTCCTGTAAATGACCAATCAGCTGCTTTCCCTACTGACTGACAAGCTTTCAGCCAGTAACATGCTATGACCCAGAATACCCTGCTGAAGTAAAATGATCCAAGAAGTGCACATAACCTCTGGACAAGGCATTGAAACTGAAAGCTTCCTTTAACCTGAAAGTAGCTCCAGCTATCATCTTTTAAAATGAAAATACATGTGTGCTAATAATTGCACATTTGATAGCTTTTTAGCCAATGGAAATGTGAAACAGGAAAGATGAAATTATTTTGTTAGCTACACTTAATGGATTCAAATTCTCATTGTAAAAACTGGTCTTAAATATGTCAACTTCATCAAATAATTAGATCAATTATATTAATTAAGAGCTTAAATTGGAATGAAAACCAGAAGACCCTGTGGTCCTCGAGGACTGGAGTTTGACACCCCTGGTCTAAAGGATCGAAAGGTTTGCCAACTGTATCGAGCATTTGAGGATAAGACCTACCTGCTTAAGGGTGGAACACTAAAAACATGTGCAGCTCTAGTTTAGAGACAAAGGAAACAGCAGGTCATTTAATAATGAATGATCTATTTGGATTTCTTTAACTGAGGGTATCAGAAATAAAAGAAAGTCCGGTCTCCCCAAGCTGAACACGATACTGATCTGTAATTGATCCATTAAGCTCCATGTGCAGGAAGAACAGTGCAGAAAACACACACAAAAACACTGAGGACAATGGTTTACAAGCTTTTTGCTGATAAAATGAGACAAAAAAAGTGGGGTCTGAAACTGATAACAACAATTTCAAAAGAAATAGCTGTAAGTCAAAATGCGGTACTAAAGGGATTTCAAAAAGTTGAAAAGGAAGGTATTATATTAGAACAGGCACACTTCTTTGGATATACATCACCAATGCATTCTGAAGAACCATGGCTACCAAGAACATGATGCTTCTTTCAATCTCACTGGTCAAATGTATCAAAAGCATTATTATGAATAGTAAAATACTGTAAACATCAGAAGAAGATGGAATGCATGTTGTTTCATTGTAGGAAGTGGCTGTTCTTGCACTAAACAGCTGTAAAGTGGGATGCTGAGTTGCATTAACAAGCACACGCTGTTTTTTCTGTTTTTTTTGTTTTTTTTTAAATCAATTTTGTCTCTAGGGCATGTCTGACTCAAAGATTTGATAAAAGTGCATGTAGGTTAATGGAAGTAAAGTCCAGGATGTTCATAGTCAGGTCTGTTCAGACTGGTCTCATGTAATTTTTCACACACACACACACACACACACACACACATATATATATATATATATATATATATATATATATATTAGCCATACTTGTAACACAGAAATGTCTGATAAATAATGACATCATTACTTACGCAGAAATCCACAAGCACCTACTGCGGTTATTTTAGTGCATTTTCAATACACTCAGACAGTAGAGAATTTCAAATCCCACAGGCAGGTGCATCACACAGGGTGAGGCAATTCACACACAGGCAGAGGGTGGGCGTGAACCCAGGACCTCTCGCTCTAAAACATAGCTTCTGTACAAATGAGCCGGCTCCTTTGCAAGGAGCACATATCGCCTTATGTCCCAGAGTGTGATTGCGTCACCTACCAGCCCTGCTGCTGCCTTCCCCTGTGCACGGTACTGTGTGTGTGTGTGTATGTATATATATATATATATATATATATATATATATATATATATATATATATATATATATATATATGGCTGATATCTGTTGTTCCAAGTTTATTTTTTTAATAGTAAATTCATAACAATAGTAAATAATGAATACATATTTTATTTTATTAAAGTACATTTGTATAATATTCTATTGTAAGGAAAAAAATGCAAACCTTATTTTTTTTTGGTTTTGCAACTTAAACAAAACAATATGGAACAATTTGTGTTCCCAAATACCACAGTGCGACTGTAACTAATTTTTTCACTGATACTGAGCATCTCATCTGTATGTTTTGGCACCCCGGGAAAGGTTTCAGTAAATGACTAATATGCATATACAACGCATTAGAAATGTCGTGTAATGGTGTCTGAGTTCAGTTGTTAGTTTAAACAGGAAGTGCACTCATTTCAGTAATGAAAGGCATGTGTGTACAACAAACAACTGCAAGAGTGACACTACAAAGGTCACTCTTGAAATCAGGACTTAAAGGACAAGAACACAAAAATTGGACTATGGAACAATGGTCAAAGGTGCTTTGGTCTGTTGATAGATGGACAATGACACCTGTGCCTTCTGCCTGTTCTGTTGTTAAGTCAATGCTTGTCTTCTTTCTATTCCTTAAGGATATTATCTTCAAGTATTGCTCATTCTTCTTGAACAGCTTTCTGGGTCTTCCAGTCCTGGGTATGTCAATTACAGATGATGTTTCTCTGTCCTTGTTGATTATGCTTCAGATACCACACCTTGAAAATCAAGTGATGCAAGCTATTTCACTTAATGTTTTTCCTTCTTTGTGCAAGTCAAGGTTGTTATAATAGTAGAAAACACTAGTGGAGGCTTTGAGTAAATTGTTGATGCTCATAATGCATCAGAGTAGAAAAATGCAACATGCCTAAGACTTTTGAACAGCAGTGCATATACACACACAGATTATATACACATTATATATGGATTGCCCTCCAGTCACACATTTTCCTTCTTCAAATAAACACTTTACACACAGGATGCCAAGAAACACTGTAGAGTGTGTTTATTGTTTACAATATTAAAAAGAAAAATAAACAAAACAAAACCTAACCCGTTCTCGGGCCCTAGCTAAACAGTTCTTTCTCTAATTAATAACGAGGCAGTCTAAGCCTGTTTACTTGTCATCAAAACCAATTCACAATCCAAATCGTAATCATTTTGATTCCATGTTATAACACAATAAAATGTGGAAAAGTCCAAGGGGGGTGAATACTTTTGAGAGCCACTGTATCTTTTCCCATGCCTCTTTCAACTTATTTGCACTGGGTGCTCAATATTTTGTGCCATATAATATTGTTCTTCTTGCTGCAAACATATCTAGTCTTGTGGCATGAAACGTTCCTCTCGTTGTCTGCGAGTTGTTTGTGTGCTGCCGAATGTCACTTCATGCTGCAATGGTGTCTCTTCTATGTTGGATACAGATAACTTTGAGGTAACGCTGCATATTCTTTTTTCCAATACAACATTGCTTCGCGTCCTGGCACCAGTGCAAACAGCTTCTTAAAGGAAATATTACTGACTCGCAATTGGGCATCAGATTTCATCTCCCACTGGACAGTGATTGGCATAGCGCAGTCACTTCCGTTCAGCAAAAATGACAGTGTTAGCGAACTGCAATGACAGCATACGAAAACGTGATTTAGAAGTTGGGTCTCAAATAATGTATATTGCAACAGGTAGCCAACATTTCTGGAGCAAAATAGATTTTATAGGTGTGTGGCAGAAATACAATAAATCTTGTTTGTAAACCTCCCTCCCGACCTGTGAGGGTGCTAAGCAGCAAAGACAGTTATTTGGACGGGTTGGCCTGACAGTTTTTTCCCCGGGTCGGGAAGCCGGTCAGTCTGGAAGGCGGCGAGACTCCGTTGCAAGAACGTATTGATCCGGAAGGGAAACAATGTAGCAGCCGCAGATTGCAAAGGCAGTTGAATTTGTTTACCAAGGGGCCATGCATGACAGCATATAAAGGGGGCGGAGAATCGTAATCTGTTCCTTCGCTTTGGTTACGAAATATAACCCGGAAGGACCTGTGTTCCGGGAGCCTTGGTCAACCACATCACTGAAAACGTGGACAGGCTCCTAGAACGAACAGGAGACGACCCAGTAGTAGTCGTCCACATCGGTACAAACAACATTGGAAGAGACAGACCAAAATCCCTGCAAAACAAATTCAGAGAGCTAGGAAGGAAATTAAAAGAGAAAACCAAAACTGTGGTATTTTCTGGTATACTACCCGCACCTTGCAAAGGACCATATGGACAGCTGGAAATAATTAATCAAAACGAATGGCTGAAGACGTGGTGCACACGGGAAGGCTTCACCTATCTTGATCATTGGACCACATTCTACAACGAGGACTATCTGTATAGACGGGATGGACTGCATTTAAATAACAAGGGAACTAGTCTACTTGGAGAAAAGATCCTCGAGCAGGTTCAGAAGCATTTAAACTAGAAAGGAAGGGGGGAGAAATCAACAAAAAAACAGAAGGGAGACCGCATCAAAACAAGAACAACAACTCAGGTAAGACAACCATTAAATGTATTTATCGAAATGCTAGAAGTATCAGAAACAAAATTCTAGAACTTGAAGCTACTGCACTAACAGGTAACTATGATGTGATAGGTGTTACAGAAACGTGGTTGTCTGAGAGTGATGGGGACGAATATAATATTTGTGGGTATACACTGTATAGGAAAGACAGGCAGGACAGAAGAGGAGGAGGGGTAGCGCTATACATAAGAAACAGTCTTGAAGCCCAGGTGTTAAACCTGGACAAAGAAAATAAAACCGAATCAATATGGGTCAGAATAACAGACAAAAATTCAAAAGGCATAATAATAGGAGCATGCTATAGACCGCCAGATTCAGACGGTGAGCACAATAATCTGTTATACAATGACATTAGAAATGTGTGTAGCAAAGGAGAAGCCATACTAATGGGGGATTTCAACTTCCCCCAAATAAAATGGGAAAACCCGGTGGGTAGCGCGAAGGATGAAATAGAAATGGTGGAAATGACAAATGACTGCTTCCTAACACAATTTGTGAAGGCACCCACTAGAGGGGAGGCATGCCTTGATTTAGTCTTTTCAAATAACGAAGATAGAATAACTAAAACAGAGGTCAGAGAACCACTGGCAAACTCAGACCACAACATGGTCTCATTTGAAGTGTTTTTTAAATCCTCAAAAGTAAAGACTAAAGCTAAGGTTTACAATTTTAGAAAAGCAAACTATGAAGGTATGAAACAGAGACTAACAGAAGTAGATTGGAGTAAAATAGAGAAAACACCCACAGAAGAAGGATGGTTGTTCTTCAAAAACGTAGTACTAGAGGCGCAAAACAATTACATCCCTAAAGTAGACAAATCTAAATGTAAAACTAAATTGCCAAAATGGTTTAATAGATCAATTAAAAAAAATATTCAGCGAAAAAAGGCACTTTACAGAGCATTAAAAAAGGACCAAAAAGAAAGTACACAGAAAGAGTACACAGAACTGCAAATGCAAGTCAAAAAGGAAGTTAGAAAGGCCAAGAGAGAAATAGAAATGAACATTGCTAAGGGAGCTAAAACCAATTCCAAAATGTTTTTCCAATATTACAACAGCAAGAGAACATTCAAAGAGGAGATTAAATGTTTAAGAGATACAAATGGCAAAATCATAGAGGAAGAAAAAAAAATAGCAAATATGTTAAATGATTACTTTTCACAAGTTTTTACAAAGGAAGATACTGACAACATGCCCCACATGTCATCCAGTTCCTATCCAGTTTTAAATAACTTTAGCATAACTGAGGCAGAAGTGTTAAAGGGACTAGGAGCTCTTAAAATAAACAAATCCCCTGGGCCGGATGAGATCCTCCCAGTAGTACTCAAAGAAATGAAAGAAGTAATTTACAAACCGCTAACCAAGATCATGCAGCAGTCTCTTGACACAGGGGTGGTACCGACAGACTGGAAAATTGCAAACGTAATACCGATCCACAAAAAGGGAAACAAAACTGAACCAGGTAACTACAGACCAGTAAGCCTGACTTCTATTATATGCAAACTTATGGAAACTATAATAAGATCCAAAATGGAAAATTACCTATATGGTAACAGGGTACTGGGAGACAGTCAACATGGTTTTAGGAAAGGGAGATCGTGCCTAACTAACTTGCTTGATTTTTTTGAGGATGCAACATCGATAATGGATAATTGCAAAGCATATGACATGGTTTATTTAGATTTCCAGAAAGCTTTTGACAAAGTCCCGCACAAAAGATTAATTCTCAAACTGAACGCAGTAGGGATTCAAGGAAACACATATACATGGATTAGGGAGTGGTTAACATGTAGAAAACAGAAAGTACTGATTAGAGGAAAAACCTCAGAATGGAGTGTGGTAACCAGCGGTGTACCACAGGGATCAGTATTAGGTCCTCTGCTATTCCTAATCTACATTAATGATTTAGATTCTGGTATAGTAAGCAAACTTGTTAAATTTGCAGACGACACAAAAGTAGGAGGAGTGGCAAACACTGTTGCAGCAGCAAAGGTCATTCAAAATGATCTAGACAAGATTCAGAACTGGGCAGACACATGGCAAATGACATTTAATAGAGAAAAGTGTAAGGTACTGCACGCAGGAAATAAAAATGTACATTATAAATATCATATGGGAGATATTGAAATTGGAGAAGGAATCTATGAAAAAGACCTAGGAGTTTTTGTTGACTCAGAAATGTCTTCATCTAGACAATGTGGGGAAGCTATAAAAAAGGCTAACAAGATGCTCGGATACATTGTGAAAAGTGTTGAATTTAAATCAAGGGAAGTAATGTTAAAACTGTACAATGCACTAGTAAGACCTCATCTTGAATATTGTGTGCAGTTCTGGTCACCTCGCTATAAAAAAGGTATTGCTGCTCTAGAAAGAGTGCAAAGAAGAGCGACCAGAATTATTCCGGGCTTAAAAGGCATGTCATATGCAGACAGGCTAAAAGAATTGAATCTGTTCAGTCTTGAACAAAGAAGACTACGTGGCGACCTAATTCAAGCATTCAAAATTCTAAAAGGTATTGACAGTGTCGACCCAAGGGACTTTTTCAGCCTGAAAAAAGAAACAAGGACCAGGGGTCACAAATGGAGTTTAGAAAAAGGGACATTCAGAACAGAAAATAGGAGACACTTTTTTACACAGAGAATTGTGAGGGTCTGGAATCAACTCCCCAGTAATGTTATTGAAGCTGACACCCTGGGATCCTTCAAGAAGCTGCTTGATGAGATTTTGGGATCAATAAGCTACTAACAACCAAACGAGCAAGATGGGCTGAATGGCCTCCTCTCGTTTATAAACTTTCTTATGTTCTTATGTTCTTATGTTCTTATAAAATGTTAGTTCAGCGGATACCCTTAGTGCTATAGGCAACCAGTGTGCTCTCCACATGTCTCCTTCCAGGTCAGCTTGAAACAGTTGCCAGTGATTGTTTGTCTGTTGAGGCAAAATTGCTGCATACATTGTCAGGCAGGCTCAGAAAAGAGAGATTAATTTTTAATATCTCGGGACGTCTCCTCCTCCTTCTCTCTCTTTGTCTGGCCACATAGAAATCCAGTGCTCACTACATACTTCTTTGATTTCTCTTTTTTTCTCTCTCTTTTCTTTGCCTGCTAGTTTCACCATATTGATAGTCGACCATGTAATTTGCACACAGTTTAGACCTGGTTTTCACACGTGCAATTGAAATACAAATGCTAACGCTGTTGATGGTTTGCTAAATAGCTACATTTGTATGTAAATGAGGACACTGCATTGAAGTTCGGCCCATGTCCAGCACTAACTCTTGCTGGGTGGTCACTAAAACATGGTTGCTAAATCACAAAGGTGGGCAAAGCGTTAACTGTGCGCAGTTGTTTTGCGATTGCTTTAGGTGTTTGTGAACATTGCTAAATAAGCCTATTGTGTCCGATTATGCTTGCACCAGGTGCTAAATCTTATCAAAATCCTCTCTTGGGACAGACATCTCTCTGTAGTGCTTCTGCAATGACTTTGAGCTTTGCCCTAGCGCTTGCCCCAGTGTTATCAAAATTGGACCCTTGCCTTTTGCTATGTTAACAGAAAAAAAAATATTTTACAAGAGGAATGAAAACATTAAAATGCAGGTGTGCTTCTTTTGTAACACCCTAAGCCTTAAATTCTGTAATAGGGATTTTTTTTTTTCTATCCCCAAATAACTACCTTAAAGTCATACAGGAAGTCCCACTACATCTGCCCCATGATTTTGTTTGATAGTTTTTAAATAATCACTCATACTTAAGGTAAAAGTTAGCTCCATTTAGTTCTAAAATGCAAGCTTAGTAATTAAGTGGGGGGTTTTTGTTTTCTATGGGTGAAGATAGAATCAGATTTTTAAATGTTTGTAAGTTTCTGTTGGAAACGAGTTAAGCACACCCTCAGAGTTAAACCTCATATACACATAGAAATCCCAATATACTGTCAAGTGTGTTAGATAAAATGGAAAGCAGCAAATGAACATCCACATAAGATATGCAAGGGTATGGAAGCATAAAGCAATGCTAATAAGGCAAGGTGCAGTGGGTAGAATACAAAAAGGGAAATGCTTTTTTCCTACTACAGCATTATAAATCTTGTAGCATCAACCATTTTAGGAGTCCTTGAATTGTATTAGTCGTTTGAATATTAGTCTCAAAACAGAAATATTTACACATTTCAAGAAATAACATTTTGCTGTAAGCGGTGGTATTGCAAGGGTGTAGAAAAAGTAACCAAAAGGGTATTGGAAAAATACATTATGGGTTTGTATGGATTTAAATGTGGCCTCTCTTACATGCTGATAAAGTGACTTTTTGCTATCACAGCACATTTATTAGTAAACATACCTGTTGGACATCTATTCTGGGACAAAAGGTGTCATGTGCTTCATGGGTCAGAACTCTGGAGGACAATGACATTGAGTGACAGGGTTGCTGGCTTTACAGCTTTCAGATGTTGTTGTTCAAAAATGTCCAAGTACAGGGCTGTGAGTTTCATACAGTGACATCAGGACAGAGTTGGAAAGAGTTGGATTTAGACTTCGGATCCTATATACCACTGTACATTGTGCTTGATGAAACAATACAATAAAATCACACACTATAACTAGAAACAGTGCAGTCCTTATTGCCAAAGACTAATATGCTGTTGTTGTTTTAATAAATAATGATCTGTTTCTTAAATAAAGCTGGGTATAAATGTTTAATATCAAAGCAATAAAGAAACCTGATGCACCAGTACTTCAAGAAATTGATTGTTGAACATGTGCAGGATCAACAGCTGCCTGACAGATATTTGATTCTCACCAAAGGAATTTAGCCAACATAAATGAAGTATCCTATCCAATTTTAAAATATTTTGTTTAAAACATAGTGTGTGTGTGTGTATCTATCTATCTATATATATATATATATATATATATATATATATATATATATATATATATATATATATATATATATATATATATATATATAGATATATATCGTCATATAGTACGTCATCTGTATGACCTACAGGAGATCAAAAAAAACATGGTTTTTTTTTTTTTCTTCCAGAAAATAAAACAAGAAATAAAAAAAGGAAATCCCACATATAATCTGCTTACACCTGACAGTCAAACCTTTGGAGTGTTACATTTTCAATCTTGCCAACAAGGCCCACTGAAATTGGTAGCTAATACTCTCAGCTAAAGAACCTTCAGTGGCTATTGTGTGTCGTATTAAATGGTATTTCTTGGCTGTGCCCAGATGGCTTGGCTGTGCACTGTCCCATTAAAGTGCAACAAGAGTAAATGAAGCACTAGCACAGAATCTGTTCCTCGGGTGAACTTTCAATTTAAAGACTAGGTAAAGCATACCAAAGTTTTGGATGCCAGCATTGCCATGCTTTCCAAGATAAAACAGTATTAAGTCCTTGCTAAATCCTGTGCACATTCTCCAACACTAATACAGTAGGCACAAGGGAATTACTTGGTCTTTTTGCCAGTTTATGGTTCCCAATGTTAATGTGGTACACATGTGGTAGGTAAAAGTTTTCTCAGTTGGAGAGGCTTGACCAAATGTCATTACCTGCCCAGTGTTATCTTACCAATGTATAATTCCTACTTCAATCAATTTTACATACACATTTTAAATCACAATTTGCATTATTAGTCCTGACAAAGAAATATTGCATTTTAATAATTATTTTCCTTTATTCTTTTAAATCATAAATTAATAAAAACAAACATTGCTATGCACATTGCTTTATGCATGTAATACAAAACCTGCATTTAACTATGTTTCAATATGATTTATTTTTAAACCTTTTCAGACCACACATGAGGGTTTTATAGTTTGCATATTTATCTTAGTACCACAGCTAAGGATTTATAGTATTAGTAAATATTTCTGTACCAAAGTGACCTCATTTTCCTGATTTCCAATGGAAACTCACAGATTTTTGCAGTGGGGACAGTTAAAAACTGTCTTAGCATTAGGTGACAAGCTTGATGTCAGTTAAGTAATGAGGGTATGAAGAGGGGAAGCTGGATACTTGCAAATAGGGCAATTCAATGTCACATTGTTCAGTTGTTGAATGTGTTCCAAAGAATGGTCTTCAGTATGTGAAGTCAATACCAAATGAGTGGCAATGACAGGACACAACATGGTGGTGGTGGGGGGGTTGGAATTTACAACCCCTAGGGAAGATTGTCATATTCAAAACCAAGTCACATCGGTGACCATTCACAAACAAGGATATCTCCTGACCTGAGCCCTATTGGGCATGCCTGAGATGTGCGACAGACTGTAACAAGTGCACTATCTGATTGGTGGGATGCAAAGGCATTGTCAAAATTGACACTTAAAAAGATATTTCATTTTTCAACCTTAAGCCGATCTGTGTTTTTGTTATTTTTACTTGTTGGAACAGAATGCAAAGTGCATCGACAAAGAGCTTACTATCATTCTGGCTTTTTATTGCAATCACAATAGGATTTTAGATTGCCCCTTAGCATCGTAATAACGTCAGCAACAGCTGGCAGCCTGTTATCACAAACCTCTCTCAAGAGATCGAAGGATTAACACTTGAATGATTGAATCATTATGCAAATCTGCTCCACTGCAGACCAAGAGAATTTGTGGAATTGACATTAGTCAAGTTAGTCTTGAATTATACAAAACAAAACATCAATATTGAATTGATGGAAAACAGACTTGTTTTCTTGACGTGAATGCAGATCATTTTCAGTACTGGTAGATGACAAAAATAAAATAACAAGAATAAGCACCTTGGAATTTCGAAATGGTTTCATTCCATGTGCATTGTACCTTATCTGTGTCAGTTTAACAACTGTCGAGAAATTCTTATTTACTTTTTCAATTATTTTGCTATCAAAATAGCTGGAAAATAAAAAGAAAGTACTGCAGACAAGGTTAGTCTCATAGAAAGACCCAAATTACAAAGCAGGCAAGAGATCTAGCCTTAATCTCGTCACAATGCAGACGTGCTGTCGTCGCTGTCTGCCCCTTCATTTGTCCTTGTATATTGCCCTGCCCAATGCTACCCCCTGCTAACACTAGGGCTCCAACCGAATTGTGGTTTGTCAAGCATTTGACAAACTGAAAATAAACCTATGGTCTTGGTGATGGTAATGGGTCCAAGCAATTGCTTACCAAACAGCTGTTCTAGATACTGTGCTGTAATCAGACTTCCCTGTTTTAGTATAATTTTAAAAAAAAAAAAAAAAAAATATAACCTTGAGTTATTGAGAACAATTTGGAAAATATAGCAATGTTCAAATACATTTAAAAAAGTCTTTAATTACAATTTAAAAAACAGTGTGTGTGTGTGTGTGTGTGTGTGTGTGTGTGTGTGTGTGTATATATATATATATATATATATATATATATATATATATATATATATATATATATATATATATATATGTATATGTATGTATATATATATATATATATATATATATATATATATATATATATATATATATATATATATATATATATATATATATATATATATATATATATATATATATACTGAGCATCAAAATAAACCTATCACTTATATTTGAGCACCAAAAGAAATGTATCCCTTATATTTGAGAATCAAAAGAAACTTATCACTTATATTTGGATAAAATCACACAGATGTCATTGAAAAATAACAAACTCTGTGCAGTGACTTTGCTGTGCAGTGCTGATTAACAATTGATATCACAAACATGCTGCAAAATGATCTGTCGATCTTGGGCAGGTGTTGTGATGCTTGGTGATAGTGATAAGTTTCTGTTGATGCTCGCTACACACACACACACACACACACACACACACGTATATATATATATTTCTTGTTTCTTGGTTTTAAACTCGCTGTCAGCAGAGATGTTAAATCTTCTACTGTCAAAATATGTATTTAGTCCAGCTCAGCGTTATAAAACTGGAGATTGAATACTGGTCCTCGGTTGAACTTCCTGCACTGGCATAAAATTCCCATAATGTTGTTGAGATTTATTGGACATATTTCCATAAAAAGAATGTCCATATTTTTTAAGTATATTAACCAGCCCATGCTGTAGTTATTTTTATTTGTTTGTGTTTTTTTCAACCTTTGTTTTCTTCTATTTCATTTAGCTGTTCCTCATATACTTTTATGTGTCTACTCTTGCTGGTGCACTTATTTGAGTTAATTTTTTTTTTCAGATGGACTGCTGTCTTCACTCAGAAAGTTGGTGTTGTACCAGTTTCATGGAGTTTCATCCCCAAATATATTAAAGGAAACAGGTGAAATGCCACTCATTTTTGGCAGTGATTTTGTAACTAATAACAAATAAAATGACAGTTTGTCATGGAATTTAGAATGTATTGGTACATAGTGATATATTTAATGTGATGCTGCTCATTAGTATGCAAGCCATACTATACGCTATATATACGCATGATCATGTGATGCTGTTTAACCAATCAGAGGTTGTTATTTTTCCAATCCGTGTTATCTGTATAAAAGAAAATTATTGAAAATCATGTTAACATAGATTATCTGTTAGTTTAAGAATAGCTATGGTTTGTCTCCAGGAACACATGATCACTAAAGAAGGCACACACATACTTGCCTTTGATTGACCAGATTAATTTTAAAGTGACATCAGGTTTCTTGTAGCTATCATAATACAGATGCTGGTGATGTAGCAGATTTTGATTATTTTATGGGTTGTGTTCATTTTCTCACTCTCTGAATATATATATATATATATATATATATATATATATATATATATATATATATATATATATATATATAACCTATGGATTTCGAATTCGCAATGACATGATTTAAACGGCTTTGTTATAGAAACACTTTTAGCACCAGCATTCCCAGACTCTTGAAAAAGCTTTTAGAGGTGTAACAGACTTTTTCTCTCCTGCTCATCTGGGTAATTTCAAAGGCTTTAACTGTATTAGTGACTGATTCGTATCAGTGTTTGGTTTAACTCTTTACACATTCTCTTGTCCCAAAGGCATCTGTTTCCTCATAACCAACTGGAAATGTGTGAAGGTCACTGAAAGATTTCTGATTATTGTGAATTTTATATCTGTCAGCCAGCGCTCATTTACAAGATATAGTTCCATAGCAATGCTTACTAAGCTGGTTCTCGGACTCCAACAAATAATTGCTTTTCTGCTTAAATAAGTTCTTCATAATATGTAGTTTGCTGATGTAGACAAAACCATCCAAAATGTCAGAGGATGTACGTGTTGTGTTAGGCGCACTGGAAAGGAGAGAAGGTTTAAAACACAGTTTTTATGTCTTTATTGAAACTAAAACACAGCTTGGTATATTGTGTGTGCGAGAATGTAAGGTTGGTAGTGATGGGGTTAATTCTGTCCCTGCCAACAGCACATTCTCACACACACACTGTATACACAAGCAGGGCATTTGCCACAGGACCCCATGGGCTGAAGTGGGGAACCACTTGCATAGTGGTTGGCATGCATATTACATCAGCTTGTTCAAGTATTTCTTTACAAATTTGTATTTCAACAACTATATATATTAACAATTGATATCACAAACATGCTGCAAAATGATCTGTCGATCTTGGGCAGGTGTAGTGACGCTTGGTGATAGTGATAAGTTTCTGTTGATGCTCGCTACACACACACACACACCTCTCTCTCTCTCTCTCTCTCTCTCTCTCTCTCTCTCTCTCTCTCTCTCTCTCTCTATATATATATATATATATATATATATATATATATATATATATATATATATATATATATATATATACACAGTGCCTTGCAAAAGTATTCAGACCCCTGACCAATTCTCTCATATTACCGAATTACAAATGGTACATTGAAATTTCATTCTGTTTGATATTTTATTTTTAAACACTGAAACTCAGAATCAATTATTGTAAGGTGACATTGGTTTTATGTTGGGAAATATTTTTAAGAAAAATAAAAAACTGAAATATCTTGCTTGCATAAGTATTCAACCCCTGTGCTGTGGAAGCTCCCAGTTTGCACCGATGAAAGAAATTGCCCTAACGAGGACAATTACTTTACCATTGGCCTCCACCTGTGACCCATTAAAGTTGCTGTCATATTTTCTGGATAAAAACCCCACTGTTGAAGGATCATTGGTAAGGCTGTGAATCTGAAGGAAAATGAAGACCAAAGAGCATTCTACAGAAGTTAGAGATAAAGTAATACTAATGCATAGATTAGGCAAAGGGTACAAAATAATATCCAAGTGTTTGGCTATCCCAGTGAGCACAGTTGGATCAATAATCAGGAAGTGGAAGCTGCATCACACCACCCAGGCACTGCCAAGAAAAGGCCTCCCTCAAAACTCAGTGCTCAAAAAAGAAGGAGACTTGTGAGAGAAGCCACAGAGAGGCCAACAATCACTTTGAAGGAGCTACAGAGTTCAATGGCTGGGAGTGGAGTAATGGTGCACCAGTCAACCATGTCAAGAGCTGTGCATAACATTGGCCTGTATGGGAGGGTGTCAAGAAAGAAGCCGTTACTCAAAAAGACTATCTGAAAGCACGTCTGGAGTTTGCCAGAAAGCATGAGAGTGACCCAGCTGCAATGTGGGAAAAGGTTTTGTGATCAGATGAGACAAAGATAGAGCTTTTGGGCCAAAACTCAAAGTGCTATGTGTGGCGCAAACCTAACACTGCCCATGCCTCAAGACACACCATCCCTACAGGGAAGTATGGTAGTGGAAGCATCATGCTGTGGGGATGCTTCTCATCAGCAGGGACTGGGCATCTTGTTACAATTGAAGGAAGAATGGATGGAGCAAAATACATGAAAATACTGCAAGAGAATCTGCTTCAGTCCGCTAAAAAACTGAAGCTTGGGAGGAAATTCAGCTTTCAGCATGACAATGATTCTAAGCACAAGGCCAAAGCAACATTGGAGTGGCTCAAGAACTAAAAGGTGAATGTCCTAGCATATAGAATATCCAAGCCATGTTGCTTTAATTCTAATTAAGTACTATTGGCATACCCGTGTTTGTTCTTTTTTTCTGTTTGCAGTTCCTGGCTCTAATGTCTACAGACACACTGTACTAGTAATTTAATATTACTAAAGATTTATAGGTGGAGCAATGCCTTATAATGAGATGAACTGTCATAATAATATACATTCAGGTCTTATGCAGTTATCGAAATTGCTAAATAAAAGCCCTATAATAGGTTGTGTTATATAATATACCCAGATTTGAGCAAATTAACACTGCCATATTTTAAAATAAGGCCTCAAACAACACAAATCTTTGATGTATTTTGGCCACTGTGTGTTTAACTCAAATATGTCTGAAGCTTTTGAACATTAAAATACCAAAAGCAAACATAAAATTGACTTGAAACGCGTGCAACCACAGCAACATAATATGAAAGCTCAAGCAGAAGCACCGGCTGAGGTGTAGGGCAGGAGCATCAGTCTGTTTTAATAATTCAGCAGTGCAGTTGACTGTTACTGGAATATGAATTCATTGGAAATTATCTCATAGACCACATTCGTCCAAAAGAATGGAACCTGAGACAACTGCAACACTGTATTGTAACTTTAGCATGGATCGAAAATATTGAGAAATACGTCAGCAGCATTGTCCGCTATAGTGTTTTGTGCACAGAGTAAATCTGATTTTAAATAACATCCTTATTGACTGAAGCACACTTGCTGCCAGCACACAGTACAGTCTGCTTTAACAGCTGAAGAAGACTAGAAGACACTGCTAATTGAATTGTGCTTACTGTAGCGTGGTTAGAAGGAGAAAATGCCTGTCAGAACCCTGGGTCACTACTCACTTGCATACACTGCTATTTCAATGGCTGCCCAAGGGGTGTCTCTACAGTTAACTTGCATGCCAGAAGCAAAGACCCATGAAAACATGATTAGGACAGGTTGCACACATGGAGATTTAAAAGGTCAGTCATAACAATCAGTTTATAATTGCTCCATTTACCTGAAAACATGAGCCACAGGAGAAAACAATCATAATGAAGGGTCTACCCACATCCTATTGACCAAATACACCCTGAATATTTTCATGTGATACTGGTTGTACTGTATTATTTTAAAAACTACCAATTATTGGATCTCATTAACATGATAATGCGTTCTTATTCTCTGTAGTAATTATTCTCTCTCGACATGTGTAGGTTTTGTGTTCTAATGTATGTCTAACACTTATACAGCAAAAACATATGGTAAACAGTAATTTAGATTTCATCATATTGTATTCTACCACCATTGTAACATTATCTAAGCATAGTAAGGCTGTAGACCGTGTGCCTTTTGCCCCTGGAAGTGAGGTTATTCTAGCACAACCAACACCTTATTGTGCTTATAAAATGGGTTACTAGTTTTTAGAAATAAAGATATCAACACTTTTTAAAAAAAAAAAAATGAATATAGGTTTATTTTTTTTTCCTAAATATATTACTATAAATATATTAAATAAATTAAAATAATATTTTCAGTATTTATCTCATGAAGTTGACTGTACCAGGAAATTTTCTAAATTAACCCTTTCATGCATGACATATTGAAAATAGCTGGTCTGAACATAATAAATATATTTTTCATTGAATACTTTCTCCACCATTGCTTTATATGGGGATAAAACAGCATCCTCAAATGAACCTATCATGCATTTGGATGCTCCATATGTCCCCATATAATCCCATTATAAAGACTAGAAGAGAGGTTTTAGTATCTGTCCCACATGAGATCGCCATGATGAAAGGGTTAAATGGCTGGTTACACAATTGGGCAGACTGCTGTAGGTGGCACTGTTTGGTGAATAGGGGAATTTATTTCTGCCTTTTGTTTACGAGTTTACGACGATACTGCAGAGAGGATATAACTCCAGGAATTCCTGTCTTTCTCAGCTGGTGCCCAATAGCTTCTTAAACTACCTTATAAAATGGGTTGGGAGATATCTGCATCCTGAGTACCGATGTGGGTATTTGAAATTAGGTTTATAGATCGTCCCACTGTGGGAGAATTAAAAAATAAATAAAAATAAATGACTCAGGCCAGCTCGCAAGCTTGTGTAGCTGCTAACTGAATATGTGTGCCAGCTGTTGTTATCACTGCAGCAAAGAAACTTCTTAAAACTGTGTTTATTCCAGTCTTAGGTGCAGTTTTCCAGTTCATATTATTTTTTGTTTGTGCTGACCAATCATTAAAAACTGACACAGCCCAAGCAGTTACTTTAGTATTCCGCGCTTCTTTATTGGCTTGAATTGTATTAATTTCAGCAGTACTGAGAGAGAGGTGTCTTGCAGTATTCACGGTTTCATTTTTTTCCTGACTTTTGTTTTTTAATTATTGTTTCCGGTTCTGTTACCGAACTCTGGCGGTCTAAATCCTCAATGTGTGGACACTGGAGTCACCAAAGTTCAAATGTTCATGGAGGAAGTCTGACATTGTATTATTATTTTGTTTTTATTGGGGGAAAAAATGGCAGCCAATTCAAAATTATTTTTTTAAACGTTCTTAAACACTCAGCACAGTAATACCTTGTAAAAAGTCTTAAAAAGTTGCTGGGACTTGTTTTTACCCATTGGTTGCACTATAATAATTCTATGGATTGGAATGCCTATCAGCCAATCAGGATACAGATATTTCCCAACCCATTTTATAATACAAGATAATTAAGATTAAATAATAACATATCAGCATATCAAACAAGGAAATTAACATTACTCATGCAACTTTATTCCAACAATTAATGTTAATCATATTATATTATAGACCGATATTTAATATTATGACAACTTAGAAACATATTCATTTATCTTTGGTAGTCTAATACCGAGCAAAAGTAATATTTACCGATATGCTGTACTTTTTCCTTGGCAGATTTGTTGTTGCCTGTTGGTTATCAATTAATTAATTAAGCAATTAACTAATTTCTCATTTTGCTTTGGCAGACTAGGGGGATGAAAAGAGAAAAAATGTATTCCAGGAGGGGCTAAAGGACTACATCCCCCAGAATGCCACGGGAGAGAGCCAGGATGAGATTCACCTGGCTCTAATATTTAATGAATATCACTGAAGCCTGTAATTAGCAGGCAGGTATATAAACAGCAACTAAATGTTTGTATGGGGCAGTCTGCGTGAAGGCAAGAGGCTGCCAGAGTATGAACATCGGTGTAAAAGAAAAGGCTGTGTGTGAAGCCTGAAAACGAGGCAATGTGTGAAACCTTTCTGTATTAGTGTTATGTATTAGGTGTGTTCTATGTGGCTTGCCGTACTTGGCAAGCTCAGGTTATTATAGGATTGCAGAGGCATCTGGTTGGTCGCTGTTATGTTCCAGTTTATCAAAATAAAGAGATGCTGTCTAATCGTCCCTCTGCCTCTGCATGCTAATTAAAATACTGTAGTTAAATACAATAAATTTGCGATGAGGACGATGGACCTACGCCTGCAAGGACAGTCAGAGAAAAAAAAAAGGAAGGAAAACCATTTTTTTATTGTGTGACTTTTACCGCGAGTATGCGAAAGTCAGATACTGTGTACCAGGAGCAACTTCAGCATCTTCCCCTATGGCCAACAAAAACTGTGCTGAAGACACATATGGAAGAAGCTGTACCAATGATGGACACCACCAAAGTTAAAGTAGAGCCTAATGGTCAGACTGCTAAACTATTTGTGGTGGAAGGAAATTATCCAGCTTTACTTGGCCTCTCATGGCTGGAGAAGATCCGACTGAACTGGTCAGGAGTGCACATGCTGGCAAAAGTAAAAACAAGTCAAACAGCTGTATTAAAGAAACACGCTGCCGTTTTGGAAGGTCCATTGGGAAGTATGAAAGGAATTACTGTGAAACTGAACATTAAGCCTGACAGTAAACCAAAATGTCTGAAGGCCAGACTTGTACCATACGCCATCAAACCGAAAGTTGAAGCTGACCTGGAGCATCTGGTAAAAAACTGAGTTCTAATACCTGTTACCCATAGTGATTGGGCAACACCTGTTGTCCTAGTACTGCCTGGCTGGTGGGCAGAAATTCAACAAGATTGATCTGTGTCAAGCATACTTGCAGATGCATGTTGATGAGAAGTTACAAGAGTTACTGACCATTGTGACACACAAAAGACTATACCGGTATTATCGCTTACCCTTTGGTATAATGTCTATTCCTGCCTTGTTCCAACAGGCCATGGACCAGATCTTGAGTAGTGGATTACCAGGGGTCCAGTGCTACTTAGATGACATCCTGATAACTGGCAAGAATGAAAACGAACATCTCAAGAATCTAGCTGACACCCTACTAAGACTGGAAGAGTATAGCCTAAGAATCTGCAAAAATGTGAATTCTTCCAGGATTCAGTTGAATATCTAGGGCATGTAAATATCTCCACTGGTCTCCATAAGGGTCCTTCAAAGGTCAAGGCAATCGCTGAGGCACCAGATCCCCAGAATGTGGGCCAGCTACGCTCGATCTTAGGGCTATTGAACTACTATGGGAAATATATTCCTCACTTAGCAACCATTTTGAAACCTTTACATGAGGTTCTATGCCAAAATAAGACCTGGAAGTGGTCACAACACTGTTTTTAATAAGGCTAAAGAAGCATTACTAAATTCAGAGTTCCTCACACATTTTGATCCTGCGTTACTCCTACAACTAGCTTGCAATGCATCCCCTTATGGTGTGGGAGCAGTTATGTCTCATATAATGCCATCAGGAGAAGAGAGGCCAATTGCTTTTGCATCACGGATCTTAAGCAAGGCATAAATCAATTATGCCCAAATTGAACATGAATTATTGGGAATTATTTCTGGCATATGAAAATTTCACTGATACCTAATTTTTATGAAGGTTCACGCATCTAACAGATTATTTCTCTCTTGCTTTAATTTTTGGGCTGAACACAGGCATTCCATCTTTGGCTGCAAGTAGGATGCAACGTTGGGCATTGCTGCTATCAGCTCATACATATGATATCAAATATCGAAGCTCCACCTTACATGGCAATGTTTATGGTCTTTCTAGACTCCCCTTACCAGTCAACCATGCAAACATTGTTCCCAGGGACATTTTCTACTTTGGAGAAGTAGAGAATACACCTACAATGTCTACCCAAATAAGGAAGTGTACCCATGTGGATCCAGTACTATCCCAAATGTTGGACTATGTGATACATGGAAAGTCTCCAAGAACCTTCCAGTTTTCACCAGACCTAATGCCATGGCTCAAGGACGATGGAGATATCTGTCCAGTAAGGATGCTTGATGTACGGCTTGAGTCATTATACCTCCATCACTGAGACAAAAAATGTTGGCCGTATGAAGGCAATTGCATTATTTATTTCTGGTGGCCTGGCTTGGACAATGATATTGAAGAGAAGGCAAAGGCTTGTTCTGCATGTTAAAGTATGAGAAATATGCCTTGATTGGTGCTGTTGCATCCTTGGGATTAGTCTGAGCATCCGTGGCAGCGCATCCATGTCGATTTCGCTGGACCTTTTGAAGGAAACGTGTTCATGGTAGTTCTGGATGCTCATTTCAAATGGCCAGAAATCTCTGTGTTAGCAACAACCTTGGCTGAGAGTACTATTCAGAGGCTGCGAGAAATGTTCAGTCGTTGTGGACTCCCAGAGCAACTTGTGAGTGAGTTTGGACCGCAGTTTGTCTCTCAGGAGTTTGAGAGTTTTTTGAAAGTGAATGTTATACACCACATCAAATCAGCTCCTTACCATCCATCTACTAATAGATTAGCCGAGAGGTTTATCCAGACCATGAAACAGGCTTTAAGATCTACATGGGGACATTAATCTATTCAAAAGCGTCTAACTTATTGTTGTCCTACAGAATTACATCCCAATCTACTACCAAAATGTATCCAGCTTTCCTAATGATGGGATGGCAGCTGCATACTTGCTTTGATCTGTTAAAACCACCTAAAATAAGACAAGTGGTGAAATGTCAACAACAAGCACAAGTAAACAGACAAGAGAGCAGGGTGAATCACAGAGCCTTTCAGTCTGAACAGTCAGTATTAGCACAAAACTATGCTGCTGGAGAGAAATGGGTTCCAGATACTGTGATTAGATAGACAGGACCTGTTTTGTACACTGTTAAGACTGCAAAAGATCTCACCTGGCGGAGACATGCTGACCAGCTGTTGGCCGGAGCTACAGCACCCCAGGATACACAACCTGTTGAAATTTCTGATTGATCCATGGCAGGGAAGTTAGCTCCGAATGAAGAGTCACACACTCCAGACTCAACTCAGTGTAGTTCCACAGAGGACACCTCTATCTTACCTGTTCTAGTTGTGTGTCCAGAGCCTGTCGAAAGACCACCTAGACTTGCACCTACAGCAACTGATGGTGAAAGTTCCAGTGATAGAACATCAGAAGTCCAATGTTACCCCACCAGAGAGAGATGGCCTCTGCAACACGTGAGTTTATAATAGTGGCAAACCCATATTACTGGGCAGAATAATCCCCAGGGTTCACCCGGGAACTGAGGCAGTCTACCATCATTCTCTAGTTTAGAAAACGTTATATTTAATGAACACTCCCAATGTTATGTATTAGGTGTGTTCTATGTGGCTTGCCGTAAAAGTTCAAGTTATTATGGGATGCAGAGGCATCTGGTTGGTTGCCATTATGTTCCAGTTAATCAAAATAAAGAGATTCTGTCTGATTGTACCTCTGCCTCTGCCTGTGAATTAAAATATTGTAATTAAATACAACAATTAGTGTGTAACAGAGTTTTTAATCAGTAAACAGCTTAGCCGTCCTATCTAGTTAGAGATTTAAAAAATATATAGTTTAGTGCTCCATGTGGCAGTTGGATTTTTGTTTTGTTTGATTTTATTTCTGTAAAAATAAAAACGTTTTTTGTCAATTTCTGTGTCTGGGTCTGCTTACAAGGGGCAAACAGATATTATGGAAATGGGAGACCTAAAAGCATTGGTGCAGTTGACTGCTGCACAGCGAGAAGGAACCCTACTCCAGCAAGAAAGCAACCAGTGATGGAAGCAAGAGCTGGGGTTGCCCACACGGGAACTGGAGTTGGCCAGAACCGGAGTTGGAGCTTGTGATGAGTCAAAGGGATTTCGGTCTGTGATTCAGCCTCCCGACAGTAGATGGCATCAAACCAACTCGGGACTTCCCTTACCAAGATCTCGTGACCATGGCAAAAGTCATCTTTTGAGGGACGGAACCTTGGTGAGGGGCGGAAGTACGAGTATGTAAATTCCAGCCACTGGAGTCAAGTGAAGGATAAGGACACTTGTCAGTTGGGGATTGGTGTTCCACTGACTACAGAGGCGGGACATTACATACTAAAGGGAACGTATTACTGTGTTCGGGGTTGGTCCGAAAGTAAAATAGGAGGAGTAACGGGTGGAGAGAGAGACTAGTTTGGTGCAGTGGGATTTTTTAAAAAAAAAAACACTAACATTTCTTTTGTCTTTTTTTGTTTATGTATGGTTTACCACGAAGACGATTAAAGACGAGTTATCACGATCGGTTTTGGATTTCACCCCTGCACTCCTTCCCTCACACCATTTTGTTTTCTTTTGCTATTTCATTACTTTGTTGTGTATAGATAATAAAAATAAATTATTTTATTTCTGTACACATAAATTACTGTCTGGACATTCCATTTAATACACTCTCGCCTCACAGAGCTGCTGGGAACTGGAGTTGCTGGGAAGTGGAGTTGGTGATGTTGGAGGTGGAGTTGCTGGGAACTGGAGTTGCCCTTGTGGAAGGTAGAGCTCCTGGAACTGAAGTTGGAGCTGCTGGGAACTGGAGTTGCCCGGAACTGAAGTTGGAGCCGCTGGGCACTGGAGTTGCCAATGTAGGATGTGGAGCTGCTGGGAACTGGAGCTGCTAGGAAATGGAGTTGCCCGTGTTGGAGGTGGAGCTGCTGGGAACTGGAGTTGCCCACATCGGAAATGGAGCTGTTGTGGCCGGTATCGGAGCAAGAGTGGCAGCCGCAGGAGCAAGAAGTGCTGCCGCCAGCTACAGAGAAGGGGCAGGAGGTGAGGATCCCACCACCACCACAGCCCCAACTACCTCCCCCTCGAACCAGTCCAGCACCAGTGAGTGCGGTGCCTTGGCCCATTCTCCTAGACACCCTGCTGGGGTGCCTGGACCTCCAGTTGCTGAACCTAGAGACCAGGTCAGTGCACCATCAGGCACAGTTCCTCACCTGGTCCCCTACTCCGCTCCCCCTGAAACCCCAGAGCTCACTTCGTGATAGGCAGCCATCACTGACATTCCCACTGCCTTATGCTTCATTCCCCCTGGCGGATCAGACATTTTAAAAAATAGGTAGTTTAGTGCTCCGTGTGGGAGTTAGAATTTTGTTTTGTTTTGATTTTATTTCTGTAAAAATAAAAACAACACGAAAGTGCTTGAAAACTTCAATTTCAGTGTCTGGGTCTGCTTACAAGGGGCAAACAAACCTTAAATTAAGTGAAATCATTCACAATAGCCCAAATATGGTCATGCCAGCTTCTGCACAAAGCCAGAGCCCTGCTAGTTTACACAGACCCCATTCTCCTTCCCCCAAAGGACCGCACTAAAACCTGCTTCTACAAATGACAGAAATGTGTTTTAAAACACACACAGACATCTTTGTATAACAATGTTATTATTAAAATATAGAAAATGAAGCTTATTCCAACACCAATAAGAATGTTGTTTTCATTTGAGAAGGAATCTGCTTTAGTGTAACACCTGTATTAAAGGCTAACTCTTTATAAAAAAAAATAAAAACACCTGTATATTGTCTATAAAGACAACTTAGAAGATACATGTTTAAGTTGTGTTAAAATAAGGTAAGTTATCTGTGTACAGTCTATTGGCATTATTTTGAAGCAAGTGCCAGTAAAGAGTAACATAGTAACATAGGAAGAAGAAGCTGTGAGAGTATAAAAGCTTTTGAATGTATTAGCCCCATGTCTGGTTATTTAAAACACACATTATATATAAATAAAATCAAACATATAAGTAACATGTTTTGGTAACTGGCTATCTATCTGTTTTGTTTTGTTTTTACTTTAAAGGCTGTTCACAAAAACTGTGCAAGGTCTTGCAAAACAAGGACACTGTAAAAAATAACTTCATGCAATTTTTGGATGGGGTTTTATTTATTTTATTAATAAGATTTTTGGAGCATGTGGGGCTCCGCAATTGTTTCGTAGCCTAATGAACTTTTGGATAACTGTATGAATGACTCCAGAATTAGATAGCTCCACAAACCTGGAGCAGACATCGACCCACCCACAATGACTGCTATTTGCTTCTACGTATCTCTAAACAGATTTGACTTGAACAAGATATTTTCTGTTACAGCAGTTTCTAATGGGACTCTACTCGCTGACTACTAGACACTGCTTTTCACCCCACCCTTGTTTCTCCATAGTACCCTGTGAACGGCTTGAGGTTCTACAAGGATTTATGTTAACCTAATTGAAATGTGTGAGGGTGTGAACGTTGAACTTTAATTTAAACACTCATTTTCTGTCTTAGTTGTTAAATTGCAAGCCCTGCAGTGTGATTCATTGAACAGAATTGGTCAGTGTTTAGTTGTGATATGCAGCCTGTCAGTCTTAATATATGCCTGCTGTATTATTCTTTGTACTGGTCTTTTATCATGTATTCAGTATTTCTGTTATCACATTTATTTAGTATTTGTATGTGTTTAATATTCACATGTTTTGATTTATATTCTTTGGAGGATTGTATTAATTTGCATTTTAATAGTAGGACAATAATATTTATAATTTCTACTATGCCATTGGTTATCATACCAATGTATCTGTTGCTCACTCCCCTGGACTGCTCTTTATCTTACAATTTCCCATAGGCGGATCCGGTAATCAAAGGTAGTGGCAGCTCATACACACCACTGACTTTCAATACGGCATAGGGCTCTTTACCCAGGTCTAAGCAATGCATTAAACAATATAGATTATTGTTTGTGTCAAATTCAGGTAAGAAAATTAAACCCCTATCTGTCCACACCCCAGACAGCAGCATGTAAGTGTAGTGTCTCCCTTCTCTACTCTGCTTCTCATATGCACAACCCTGACCTCAAAACTGCACAACTTTGTGATGGATCTTGGGAAGTGGACAACCATGCACCCATCACAGATATTTTAAGAACGCCATCTACACTCATGTGAGAAAAGCACTATCCACATTGGGTTATAGAATTAACTTTATACCACTGGTTCGCTACAAATTTATTTTCCAGAAAAAAAAAATGTATATAAATGATTCCCTTTTCCATATTTTTTTAGATACATTAGCAATGTAAAAGTGAAAATATAAATTACTGTCCACACATGTTATTCCTAAAAATATCAAAACAGTTTTTAAACAATTCATATTCAGCTACTCTGGCACTTATGTATTGCTGACAACATGTATTGCAATAAATAAAGTAACTGTAAATGTACAAAATAACTTTCAAATGTTTTTGGAACTTACTGAAGAAGATGTACTCAGTGTAGCTGCTCCAGATTTTGTCGTCCCTGTATTGGTTAATGAAGGCAGCAGTGCCCGTGGAATTACAAGCCACCATGTGAAACCCGGCTTCAGACAGCCTGTCAAAAGCCTGCTCCAAATAGGTAAACTTCAAATAAAAGCGTGAGGTATACTTCTCAGGAGGTCGGTCAGGGTCTCTGCTCTCATTCAATGTTTCCCCAAAAACTTCTTTGGCCAGGGCGATCCTGCCGCACACCATAATCCTGGCCACTCGGCGGAATTTGGCATCTGCCTGGCTGTCTCTGATCATGGTATAAGAGCCTCGGTAGCCTATGGTGATAAATCCAGACCTCTTGTCCATTGAAGCAGTCCTGGCCAGGTCGCTACTTTGGGAATTGTCTTCTATATCACTCTGGCATCCTTCATCGTTCATAGAGCTTTGCTTGGTGACCTTGGGTGTCAGCAGTTTAAGAAGATCATTGAGTTGAAAGTACTCTGCCTCTCTTAAAAGTCTCTCCTTTTCAGGAAAGTGGTCTGGAAGGACCAGCTGCTTGTCCCTAAGGAAATCCAAAACATACCTGAAGAGGAAACCGTCTCGGTCTATGAAGAAACGACCCCTGTTGTCCCTGGGTAAATCTCTCACCTGGTTCTTGGTGAACATGCTGTGTAGAGTAGTTTCAGGGATGCTGATGAGGGTGCAGTGTTTAGTTACGTAAACTTGACCTCCCACGTTCAGCTCCATCACCTCTGGGAAAGGACTACGCATCTCACTGATGGGCAATATGCTTTCTTTTAGAGCCATTTCAGATGAAGATAAAAAAGAAAGAAAGAAAGAAAGAAAAGCTGCTTCAGGGAAAACTGGAGGTTGCTGCCGGCAGATCAGAAGTTTCTGTTTAGAGAGACTACATTACTGCTTTCGGATCAGGTTGCCCAGGACTGCTATCAGAATAACTGTGTGCAAGGAAAAGAGGAGAGTGAAACAGGCTCACGGAGGCAACAAAATCACTGCTGTGCAACTCCCAACATCATTAGATTAGAGACAGGGAAGCCACAGTGATGTCATTAACTGACTGCAGGGAATACTGTTAGAAATTTACACATCAGTCATTTAAAGGGACAGCATACAACGCCTAGGGGTGGGATCATTTGCTTTGTCATTTGTGTGTAATTACAGGCAGCTTTAATGCTACTTACATAACAAAGCAAATTATGTTGTTCATGCTTAAGATCCCCAGAAAACCTTTTAACCTTATTAACTAAAACCTTCATTATGTTAACACCTGCTAAAGTTCTTTAGTTAACCTTATTTACTTAAAATTTTTTAACCACATAGAGAGCTAATAATAAATAATAATAATAAATAATAATAATAATAATAATAATAATAATAATAATAAAATAATAAATGTTTAACTGTACTATAATGATCTACTTTATATTTTATTAAATTTATAAAACTTTATTCTCTTTGTATATTTGATTGTGCCACACCCAAATCAAGTATGATACATATTTTTGTATTTGTTCTTTCTAACATATGTTAGTGATCTGTTTTAAACACAGTAAGGAATGTAATTAAATGTACAGTGATGTAAAGTATGATGCAATACTGACTGTGATTGCACACTTTCATAATCAATTTCATATCTCTGTAGTTTTATCATACTGTAGTAAAAAGCCTAGCACATTAATACCACCAAGAAAGAGGAAAAGAGGGACAGAGAACAGCTTACTCGTGTGTCAAAGAAGCATGAACAGCACCATCACATGGCAAAAAATTAGACATACAACATTCATTGAAACCTCATTTCATTCATTGAATTCAAAGAACCTTAGCCTGGAACTTTTAAACTGTCAAGATTTATCATAGTGTAATTCACTTAAGTGAAATGCATACAAGTGAAATACATGTGAGACTAACAGGAGCTTCGTATTTAAGAGTATTTATGTGGTTTTGATGTGAAATTATCATTAGAAATAATTGTATTTCCACCAATATCTCCCAAGAGGAAAAGGCACCTAACTAATCTGTTTCTTTTATTTATTTTTCTTTTTTTGTAACATAAAAATTCCGGTTTAGAGTTTGTGAATTAACCTTCACAATATGGCTTCTTAGTAGCAGGGTTGCCAACTTTTAATTTTTCCACAACCAGACAATGCGAGCGAAGTTGGTCGGGGGGGGGGTGGGACAACACTGTGTTGTGACACTGTGTTTATTTTTTTTTTTTTTTTATTTTTTTTTTTTTATTTTTTTTAAATATAGATGCTCAGTAATTGTATCCTGCTAAACAGTGGTTGGCAAAATACAGCAGAATACATTTCAGTGTAGTTCTCAAACTTAACTGACCATTTGCACAGTGGAGAATTGAAATGTTCAGCGAGAATAGAAATACCAGACAGCTGGCAACCCTACTCCTTAGCAGATCTGAATTCAGCTGAATAAAATGACCATGTATCGATATATTTCTATCCTGGGCTGGCAATGAAATGTGAAACAAGCAATGTGATTGGTTGAGCAAGGTTCCAGCTGTCCGTATATTGGATGGATGCGGACAGTTGGAGCCTTATCACATATTAGAAATCACTGCGCTGCCTCACAGAATTTAAAGTTGTACAGTAAAGCTATAAAACTGAGTGACCAATTACCAGCAAAAAAAACTCCCAAAAGTAGTAAGCAGACATGCTGATTTGGATGAAGAACAATTAAATAAACTGGAAGATAGCAAAAAAGAAAAAAAATACAAAAATAAATGCTGTCTTTGTGCTCACTCACCCCAATTTTGTCACTTAAAATAATGTATTTTTAGGGGTTTGTAAACTCTAAAGAAAAACACAAAAAAAACACAGACCTGGAGTAAAATATTGAAATCCGAGACATTGTTGAATTTATTTTTATTCCTCACCTCTGTTCTGCTCAAACAGTGTGTTTGTGAGTGACAGAAAAAAAAAATAATAATAATAATTCAGTACCATCTTAACTCTGCCCCCTGGTGCGTCTTTTCAATGGCAATGTGCACAATATCAAAAATAAAGATGTACTTTACTTCTAATTAAATTAATTTACTCACTTAGTGTGTAGTTCAGAGTTATAAATGAGACTAGTTTATTGGCATAAGGCTATTTAATAAATTATATAAAAAAAGTTTTTGCTCTAAACATCATATATGCTTTTATTTCTTCAAATCTATTTTTTTTTTTTTTTACCTAGATTAAGGTGTCCGTATATGTCCAATATATAGACTTCTCAGGGTCCATATTCGATGTATAAGGACACCCTGTCAGGCCTTATTGCATACATATATATATGTGATGTTGATTTGAGAAAATAATATTATGAGCATTATGCTTCATAGACATTCACCTGCTGTTTTTCACCTTGCCCTTGGCATTTTGTAGACACCCCTTTTTCTCCAGCAGGTCTTGTGTGACCAAAAAGTGAAAATAAAAAAAATGTATTGTCAATTCCCTTGATTTATTAATAAATTTGTCCTCACCACCACCAAAAAAATACACCATGAGTGCATGGAAACACATCTACTTTATTGTAAACCTAAATACCTGGAGGTGAGGTTTGAGATCTTTGAGAGCTTTCCAATACAAATATACTGCAGAGCAACAGAGCAGAGCAATGAGAGGTCTTTAATGGCAGAGAAATGAGCAGTCTTTAATGATACACAATAGAAAATACCTCATTGAAGAAATGTAGTGTTTTTTATATTTACTAGAGGCAGAGTGTTGCAGGGGCGCAGGTCATTGGTTATACCCTGGTGTACTGTAAATAAGACATGACTGTTAGAGCTACACTAAGGCCACAGAGGTTCTTTTTGAAAAGCCAGCAGAATATGATGCTGTTGGAGTACACTGCTCGGCATAAGCTGGACTTTATAACGTATCTTATGTTCAGAGTTTCAAATCAGCCTTCTGGCAATTCATTGACTTCTGTGACAACAACTGAAGTTTGTACTGGTGGTTAGAGTGCATTCATCATCAAATAAATGCCGTCTATCTAAATCCGAGTCTCTAGTCGATACTCTACTACCACTAGACAATGAGGAGAGTTCCCACAGGGGACACGTCCAGGTCCAATGCTCACTTTACAAGCTTCAAAACGAGTACAAAAACAAATGTTTGTACCTGTGGGGGGGGGTGGGGTAGGGGGGGTTTTGGGGGGTTCTTTTTTGTGGGGGGGGGGGTTTTTCCAACGCAGATATGAGATGATTCTGTTACTCTCCAGGGTTTTCAGGTCAGGTTACGCTTTGAAGTTGCCTCATGTTTTTGTTACAAACTGGGGGGGGGGGTTTTTTTTTTTCGTCCAGATCAGGTCTAGTCCATGAAAATTTAAATTTCATCTTAGAATGCGTAGCTTTAATATATATATATATATATATATATATATATACGATTCTCATATAATACAATATATATACTATATAGGATATTATATAAATTATATTATATCTCTAACTAAATATTTGAAAAATAAAAATTAATAAGGCAACACTGTTTTAAATTAACAACTATGTACAACTATACAGAGAATTAATAAAATGACTTAAAAACAAACACATACTTAGAACAACAGTATTTTTAAAACAAGAACATTTTGAGATTTAAAACAAGATGTTCTTACTTGTGACATTTAAGCTATATTACGGTACTGCAGGCAGTATTTACACGCTCATGGAATTTAAAACAGGATTGCAAATTGTGGCGAAATGTAAAAATGCCTAAACATACCAAAAAAAAAACCAGAATATACTTGTGATCATAAGGACTTTGTGCGTAAGACAGCAAAGGAAAGAAGGTACAACTTAAGTGTACAAGTTACTATACATATAGTGACAGAAAAAAAACTAAAGTAACTGAAAACAAAGTGAAATCCATGAAAAAAAAAAAAAAGATTTACATATAACTTGAAGATAGCTACAAATAAGCACTGAAAAATTTATAAAAACTGAACAGAAGCCTAATTATAATAAATAGATTCTCTGATAGCCTAGCAGGGAATCTGAGTTGATACCATACATATCATAGGTCAAGAGTGTGTGGCAGAGCGAAAGAATGATTTGAAAAGCAAGCTTGTAAAATTGTTAACCTAAATTGCATAGTTACTGTATTTACATGATGGAGCTTGGGCAGACTGACATAATGCCCAAGGAACCGGTAAGTATTTATTTTCTTGGAGGCTAATAAAACATTAATTAAATCCATTACTGTGACATTTTAAGTAGTTTATTTTAATATAAACCCAAGTTCAACAGTTACAGTTAAAAAAATTATAATAATTGAAGTACTGTCTTTCAGTTGCCTTTTTTAAGACTTTGAATGTCTCCTTGCCTCCAATTATAGGTAGTTTTAGGTCACTTTAATTGAAATTAAGATAGGGCCTCCCCCCACAACCTACTCTAGTTTATATTTAAAAATCTCAATTAATATTACCATCACCCACCTCTTTATCCTACTGTTCCCCAATACCTACTGTGCACCAAAGTCCAGCAAATCTATTACATTTTTCATTAAATATTTTCTGCTCAATGACCCACAGTACACAAAAAAAATCTTAATTTAACAGTATTTTCATTTTATTACTTTAATTTTATTCTGATGCTCCTTAATGAATAATGAATCTCAGCTGCTGCGCATGTGCCAACATCAACAGATAATTATTCTGGAAGAGGAGCTAAATGCTTGTGGAACATTCAAATCTTTGTTAAGCTTCAAGAAAGTCCATTCATGGAAAGGAGTGTTTTTGCATATGCTCATCCATCTTTCAGCAAAATTAACTCCAGTTGTTAAATTTGGCTTAGAAACATGATTACCACAGAAAACCCCAACAAAATATCCTTAATACTGAATGTCTTCACTAAATAACGCTGGCTGTTGCTTGAATACTGATCTAGGCTGGGTTGCAAATGTCTGTGACAAGCAACTCAAACTGAAGAGCAGATAATGGACTTATGTGAAAGCACCTTAACATAGTAAAACAAAAGAAAGAAAAGTCAAATGTATTTGAGCAATTTTAATAAGATACACACTGATTCTGAGTGCAAACATCATACAAAGTTCAGGAAATCTGAGCACAGTACAGGTCTGTATACTGATAAAAACCATTTTTAAGATTGCCATACTATTCAACTTCCATGTACAAGGTTCAATTATTGTAAAAGTTAAGTTCCAGTAAATACAATATTTGAAGTAAAAGTTAATTTCAGAAAACTGTCAAAAGAGCGAAGACTCCATAAAGTAAAGCACATGGATAGGCAATGAGAAGCTGCTGTCCATCCATAGCTAATGTGGAGATAAAGATTTTTGAAGCTGATAGGCTGCACCATCCAATTATTATGAGAGCCAAAATAGTCCCAATGATACCTCTGTAATAAAATAAAAGATGAGAATTAATTGCTCTGTAATTATACTGTATTCATTTCATGCAATAAAATTTTTATAACATGAAAAAAAAAATTACATTCACCCTACTACACAGTTTTTATGAACACCACTGTCACAGTCTCTATATGACATGACGATATATATATATATATATATATATATATATATATATATATATATATATATATATATATATATATATATATATATATATATCAAATCAGCCATAAATATAAAACGTTTCAGATGATACTTCCAGCTTCTGGGAATCTCAGCTGGTTATTAGTAGAGGCAGTTCAAATCTGGGGATAACGGAATTCCTCGGAAATCCTGCTATTTGCAGGCTCTCGCGGAATTTGCAGAATTCCACAGATTCACCATATTCTGTAGCTACATCGTGAGCAAAATATCATAAACAGGCTGCCAAAGTGACCTACAAATGTATATCTTAGTTGTCCACTTCTAGCTTTGTTAACAGAAGTTAGATTAACAGAGGTTTGGTCTCCTTCGAAAAATAGGAATTAATTAAAAACTAGAGTTATTAAGGCTTTGAAAATGTGTCCTAATAAGAAGTCTCATGAGATGTGATGTGGTGTTTTTGTTTGACAGATTTTACTGATTTGGAAGTACTTCACCCAGACATCGTTTGATGTGCTTATGTTTACTTGATTTACATTTTTATAAGACATTATTAATACAAATACTAAACACATAAGATGATCTGCAGAACACCCCTCAGATATCTACTGAAAATGCCTGCAGTTTTTTGCATATTTTCCCACCGCCTCTACTTATTAGGCATTACTGACCATTGTTTAACAAGAACGTTTTTCTGGCTTTTGACAAATAATTGACAGTGACAATTATTTCTGAAGCTTAATAATCAAGTAAATGTAACACTGACTTTGATACAGTCAGGAAAGCAAGGCGATCAATGATCACCAGTAATATTTGTTATAGAACCCCCTAGTGTTTATATAAAATACATGACATTACCATTGCTTTGTTATTCAGGGATCACAGATAAATCAACTAGGCAATTAGGCTCTTTCAACTTTTACTCAGGAACTCAGGAAAAATGTACATGTTTCTTCTAAACGCTGCAGTGCATCCAGTTCAGGCTCCCTTCTGCACCAATACGGATTGAAATGAGTGTCGTATTGTTGTGAAGACTGAAAACCAGCACTGATATGGATACACTACGACTCTCATAAGGTTTGCTTTTCCTCCTGAGTACTTGTTGAGGAATGTATGGCACAGTTGATTTACGACATGATGTGTGATTTAAAATTTTCAATAAAGTCGGCAATATGTCTAAAAATATAACGCTATGATATGGACAACATGAGACGCATCAGAAGAACATATTGTGTTTCTTGTAGACTTTGCAGGGTGTTCTGTTACACTGTAACTGGTTTCCATATACAGACTGACCTCTGGAATACCTGGCATTTAAAGGGTCTAGTAAAAACTGTTGTATAGTATTATCAAGGGAATGTACTGTACTGTAATATGAATCGCAGTGTTAAAAAAATAAATAAATAAATACACTGGCAGTGGTAACACTATACAGATTCTTGTAATGCTTGCATATCTGTCTTGCAACCACATAGCAAATTTACAGTACGGTATAGAAAAAACCTGACACAAGCCTTTTCTAATGTTTAATGGCTTACTATATTGAATGAAAATGCTTGCTAAAAGAAAAATAATTTATATTGTTCTACTTTTGAAATGCTTCTTTGGTACATCCAGTAACCTTTATTTGTCTACTTTAGGTATTATAGTGTAGGGTTTTCTACTTCTATAGTTTTGGTAGTCTGTATATACACAGTTGAGTAAGCACATTAAAGGGTATATAAGGACCTTTTTATTTTATTGTGTTACATGTTCCCATGTGTTGCTACAACTGTTTAAGGTGTGTAATGTATTATTATTTATTTATCTTTTTTCATTTTGACCACATTTTTAAACTTTAAAATTGCATTCCCTGCCTCAAGATGGCTTCACATGTACCCGCATGGACATCTCAGAACAATATTTCCCATTATCTTTCTGCTCACATATGTTACTGAGATGGATTTACCAGTGAGCAGGAGGATGATAGGAAATGTAGTTCTGAGAGGTTCATGTGAACCATCCTGAGACAGGGAATGCAATTAAAAAAATTTAAAAAGTGGTCAAAATGTAAAAAAAAAAAAAAAATTAAAACAATACCCACACCTTACGTAAACAGTTGTAGAAACACATGGGAACATGTAACACAATAAAATAAAAAGGTCCTTATATACCCTTTAACTGCAGTGTAGTCATTTAAACAGCTATACTTAATTAATTATGTTTACAGAGGTGCTGCATATATATTTGCATATCTAGAAATTGGCCAATACATTTGTTAATGTAGTCAATGAATATGTTACCATTTGGGTTTTATCTCCTCAGATAACAGTTAAGTTAGCCAAGTTATTTTTTTATTTCTTTACTCTTTGAGTAATAAAACAAACTATAAGGAATACAAACCCACCACAGCTGTACAACAGCAATCACAAACTGTTGTATTAATACTTACTTCAGTGAGAAGAGCACAGCACAGCTGGACAGAGTGACCATTGGAAGAAGGCAGTATCCGAGGACACTGGCCACACAGCCACAAGAGACTTCTGACATGCTCATCAAGTTTAACAATGCGTGCATTGCAAAGCACCCAATAACACTGATCCCGTACACATAGCTGAAGTGAACTTTACCTGCCTACAATAGAAATAAATATTACACTGTTAGTGAAAACATGATGGGGATTTAATGATTCTTTTAAAAAGTGGAATGAGAGCCATGTACATTGCCTTGTTGTTTAGATGAAACCAGAATACAGATAGTCATACAGGCAATAAACATTGTGTTATATATTACAGTCATTGAAACTAATTATTTTAAAACATGAACAGAAATGTGTACAATAGGCCCTAAAGGCTAACCAATTTACCATCCCTATCACTATTTCAACTGCTAATAGTTTGTCAATAATTTGAAAAGCTGACTTCATATTTTCAATGGTAGGGAAAGTTTTGGGGCAAACAATCTAAGGGTAATATGGCTGCCATAAGGTGGTTTCTGGATAATAAAGACCTACTGTATAACTTTGACACACTGGCTTCATACTTGATAGACAACTGTATGCTATGATTCTCTCGGTCAAGCTCGATAATGAAAATTAAAAAAGAACCCTTTTGTAATTATAAGGTCAAACATCAGTGCACCACAGATGTGTTGATACACAGATACATGCCAGATGCTTCTCACTACGGCCACATTGTAGCTCACAGTAATGATACCAATAAATCACACACCTTTTCACATATCTATTAGAATTATTGGTTTTCCAAATTTTTAATTAGATGCCATTCCCCTCCCAGAGGGAAAAAAAGAAGAATCATTTTTAGCTCTATATTCCCACTTTTGATGCAGAGCTGGTTTTTGAAGTGAGAGTGAAAATCAAGAAATAAAAAGAATAAGCTGCATACATCAAGTGAATCCTGTATCTAAAATAAAGGTTACAGTTCTGAATTATTTATGCATTCAAGCAGATACTTCCGTCTCTTTTCTGTAAGATTAAGTTCTTGAAGCACTGTTACAGGAGACAGGAGTCTCACATTGCCAAGGATAAATATCAAGCACCCTGTCTGAAGCAATTTCTGAGTGGAATACCACAACAGCAATGGTATAAAATTAAGAAGCAACACTTTGCAAAAGTGAAGCAAAATTTCAGCTAAAGAAAGAGAGCAACATTTTCCCTATTATGTTGAAATGGTTCAAAACATGCAGGTACATGTGAAGGTAGTGATTTATTCAAACTGTTTCGCATCCAGGAGGACAAAACTGCAATCACTTTTGATTATTTGCTGGGTCCTTTGCTGGGGAAAAAAGTACCATTTCTAATTAAATGATATAGCCTGTACATGCGGACTCTACACTGTGGTAGATGACCACAACTGGAGTGATGCATCCCGAGCTGTAGGCGAGAGTGCTAACGAAAGTTGAAGTCATCTACCACACGGCAGAGTCCACATCGAGAGGACTCTATCACTATTAGAAAACAATTTATTTATTTATTTTCTCTTTAAAAAAAACTTTAAAACCTATATTTACCTTGAACTTCTGCTATTTCGCCGGGTAACCTTCCACTGAGGAAAATAGTCCTTAACATAATTAGAATAGAAAAATGACATACACGTAGAGAAAACATTATTATTATTATTATTATTATTATTATTATTATTATTATTATTATTATTATTGAATTATTATTATTTGGCTAACATATTTAGGGGTCATACTCTTTCATAGTATAATTTATCTGGACATAAGAACATAAGAACATAAGAAAGTTTACAAACGAGAGGAGGCCATTCGGCCCATCTTGCTCGTTTGGTTGTTAGTAGCTTATTGATCCCAAAATCTCATCAAGCAGCTTCTTGAAGGATCCCAGGGTGTCAGCTTCAACAACATTACTGGGGAGTTGATTCCAGACCCTCACAATTCTCTGTGTAAAAAAGTGCCTCCTATTTTCTGTTCTGAATGCCCCTTTGTCTAAACTCCATTTGTGACCCCTGGTCCTTGTTTCTTTTTTCAGGCTGAAAAAGTCCCTTGGGTCGACACTGTCAATACCTTTTAGAATTTTGAATGCTTGAATTAGGTTGCCACGTAGTCTTCTTTGTTCAAGACTGAACAGATTCAATTCTTTTAGCCTTTCTGCATATGACATGCCTTTTAAGCCCGGAATAATTCTGGTTGCTCTTCTTTGCACTCTTTCTAGAGCAGCAATATCTTTTTTATAGCGAGGTGACCAGAACTGAACACAATATTCAAGATGAGGTCTTACTAGTGCATTGTACAGTTTTAACATTACTTCCCTTGATTTAAATTCAACACTTTTCACAATGTATCCGAGCATCTTGTTAGCCTTTTTTATAGCTTCCCCACATTGTCTAGATGAAGACATTTCTGAGTCAACAAAAACTCCTAGGTCTTTTTCATAGATTCCTTCTCCAATTTCAGTATCTCCCATATGATATTTATAATGTACATTTTTATTTCCTGCATGCAGTACCTTACACTTTTCTCTATTAAATATCATTTGCCATGTATCTGCCCAGTTCTGAATCTTGTCTAGATCATTTTGAATGACCTTTGCTGCTGCAACAGTGTTTGCCACTCCTCCTACTTTTGTGTCGTCTGCAAATTTAACAAGTTTGCTTACTATACCAGAATCTAAATCATTAATGTAGATTAGGAATAGCAGAGGACCTAATACTGATCCCTGTGGTACACCACTGGTTACCACACTCCATTCAGAGGTTTTTCCTCTAATAAGTACTTTCTGTTTTCTACATGTTAACCACTCCCTAATCCATGTACATGTGTTTCCTTGAATCCCAAGTGCGTTCAGTTTGAGAATTAATCTTTTGTGCTGGACTTTGTCAAAAGCTTTCTGGAAATCTAAATAAACCATGTCATATGCTTTGCAATTATCCATCATCGATGTTGCATCCTCAAAAAAATCAAGCAAGTTAGTTAGACACGATCTCCCTTTCCTAAAACCATGTTGACTTTCTCCCAGGACCCTGTTACCATATAGGTAATTTTCCATTTTGGATCTTATTATAGTTTCCATAAGTTTGCATATAATAGAAGTCAGGCTTACTGGTCTGTAATTACCTGGTTCAGTTTTGTTTCCCTTTTTGTGGATCGGTATTACGTTTGCAATTTTCCAGTCTGTCGGTACCACCCCTGTGTCAAGAGACTGCTGCATGATCTTGGTTAGCGGTTTGTAAATTACTTCTTTCATTGTACAATTGCACATGTACACATGTACAATTGCAGAGCATCATTCAAGCAGACAGGGAGTGGATTGACTGGTGCTGAAAGAACTGAAACAGAGTTGGCAGTCTGACTGGCTGGATTTGAGGGAGGGTGTTGTTTGGATCCAGCCTATGACATAATTGTGGACCAACCGTGTCTTCCCTGTTGATTTGCTGTCCAGTAGCACCAAATTGAGCCTTCCTTACGATGTCCTGTCACAGACATGATTTCTCTTGTCTCTAGACTAGCCTTAGAAAGTATGTTTAAGTAGCTTTTTATGTTATCAGATTAGTTGTAGATTAGAATGTTAAAGGGAAAAGCCGGTATTCAATTTAAAATGTAATTCACAGTTAAACACTTCAACATTCCAGCGGCATCTATGCAAAATAGAAGCCTGCAGATCTGGAAGCTGATTGGCTGTTCACACTCAATCATTTTCTAATTCAAATTATAAAATGGTCTAAAAGAAAAGAGTTTATAGGCTCAAAGAATGGCAAGTAGTTCAGTATTAAGTGTGTATGAAAAGTTTACAAGTTTTTGTCAGTCACCATTCCAAGTGTAGTATGCTACTCTCTACAAACATGATAAGCCTAGCTGACACTAACATTTTTTAAAATAAGTCGTGCTCTAAAAGGTTTCCTATTATTCGCTTAAAGTTTAAGGACAAAGGATTTTGATACGGAAAAAGCATGCAAACATGGCAGAGATTGCAAATTGGCCAAAATAATGCAAATTGAATAAGTAACTGGGGTATTTCAGGGGTTAAATAGCTTTGGGCCGCTTATTGCAAAGCTGATTCTCACTCATGGGCAACCCCTGTACCTCACCTCACATGTATTTACACCAGGCCAAAAAGGATTTTGATATAAAACTAGCAAAAATCATACAATAATCCGGGACGTCGTCATTTGCAAAGCCTGTGACTCAGTAACAATTTCCGCGCTTGTATTGGTTATAATGGGCTACACTTTGGGGTGCTGCTGCTCGTGGGGTACGGCTTGCTCACTAAAATCTTTAGTGTTTTTGCAAACTTTGATGTTATTTAACTTATTTATTGTAGACCTTTAATTGTGTTTGTATTATTATTATTATTATTATTATTATTATTATTATTATTATTATTATTATTATTATTATTATTATTATTATTATTAGTGTAGGGTACATGGGGGTAGGGGTCAAGGCTGGCAATCAAATATGAAAACATAAGCCCAATGTCAGCTCCTGCAAGGGAGCCGGCTCTTTGTACAGTGCTATGCTTCAGAGCAAGAGGTCCTGGGTTTACATCCCACCTCCACCTGTGAGAAACTCCTGTCTGCGGGAACCGAGGAATTCCTTTAAAGTGTGATAGGTAAATGTACTCCTTCTACTGACAATAATAATAATAACATGGAATTGTCTAAGTTAATAATGTTTGTTAGTGTAACCTCTAATTAAGTTCTGAAAATGTGAATTATCATGACCAAGGGTATTCACTAATTTATAGTTCATAGTTTCATATCACAATCAATACTACATGCCTTATACCAGGGGGTACACTAGGTGATTACTGGTCTGTACCTTTTTATTATTATTATTATTATTATTATTATTATTATTATTATTATTATTATTATTATTATAGTTAAGGCTATGATTTCGGCATGATAATTTTTTGTACATTTCACGGGCGAGGTGTAGCAAAAAAACAAGAATTCAGCGAAAGGTCACCAAATAATGTAGTTTTAGCTACATCAACGTAAACAAGGGCTTTTAAATAGTACATCAAAACCAATAACATAAAGACTGCTGGTAAGTTTAAATGTTACTTAAGAGTACAAAACTTACAGTACATACTTAGGGTCTCCAATCGTTAAACCTTTCACCTGTCATTCTAAAATACCTAAAATATCTCCCTGTCACATACCCGCATCTCTCTAAATAATGTTTGAAATTCTTCCTTTTGGGTTCTCTGTTGGTTGAGAGGATGGATGACAATGACATTGCTTTTGATTTTTTTAAAACCTGTATAAGAGGTACAAACTCAGCACATCTACTTAAATGTAAATGTATCCAATTTTGCGATGCAGTGTGTAGTTAAAGTATGAACAACAGCTTTGACCACTTTATGCAGTCAAAAGGGCTGCGACACGATGCTTCTTTCATGCAGCTGCACAGCCTTTATAGCTGTATGATCCAGATGTATCACATTCATCTGTGTAGAAGTATGAACCAGGCTTAGTTTCCCATGACTTTGAAACAGTATGTCGTAAAGCCTTTGTAAGTTGATAAACTTGTTCTACGATGCATTTGTTCTCCTGTCATTATAGAAAACAGCTCACACACAATTTCTTGTGTATTTTAGATGTCATCCATTTACATGCTTGCTTAGCTATCTCATTCACTGACCTATAACTACATGCATCTCAAAGATTTGTATTTCCGGTGCATGACATACTGCATACTTTAAAGGAAATAAAGGCAGAGCCTAATAAATGTGTTTTTACACCCATTTCCAATATTTCACAGACCACCTAACCTGTCCCATTTTATCATCCAGAGCAAACTACCAGCTGACCGAAACAATGCACACAATGGAACTAAACCCTGCAATACCAACAGATGCAAAACATGTCCCCTTATCTCTATGGAGAATACCATTCCTACAACACAAGGGAAACTGGAGATAGAAGGGTCATTTACCTGCAGATCCAGGCATGTCATCTACATGAATATAGAAACGAAACAACATCTTCAGACAAGGAAGAATCTGCACAACACACCATCAGCAACAAAATGACCAACACTCCTACTGGCAACCATTTCAACATGCACTATGAACCATTCTCTGCACGATCTGACACTTCTTGTTTTAAAGGGCAATTTCAAAAACACACAAGACAGGAGAACTTGGGAAGACAATATACATATGTACACATACATACAGTGCTCCATCAATCTCTCTTTTCTACTTTCACATGAAGAAGAGACCTTTGAGGTCTTGAAAGCTTGTGATTAATTGTTGCTTTGTTAGTCCTGTACATAATTAAACAGTGTAAATAAATTAAAATTGTATTTGGACTCAAAAAAGAAAAACCTGTATGACGTATGAACCCACCAGCAGCAAAGTTGCTCCAAGTGCCAAACAAAACACCACCGGTCCTGTAAGGTCTGTTTCATTCATGATGCTGCCATCTACTGGTTTGAATGGGTTTAACACTGTTAATGTTTTTTGACAGATGTGATCAAAGTTGATGCCCAACTCTGCAAGAAAGAAAAAAGATTTCACAAAACAAACAATGATTAACAAGTAGAGCCGTTTAAATACTGAGATAAGACACGCACACACATATTGACCACACCGCAGAAGACAATGTACATCACAATATATGGGATAAATCACTACTATGGGACAAATGCAGCCAGACAGCAAAAATAATTCAAATTAATTTTCAAATTAGGCACTTTAGAACCTCTTGGAATGAACATTCTATTCTGAATACATCATGCCATCATCCTCCAGAACTTGTTCCAGCTAAAGGACTTGTAGTCAATTATATTTATGATTTAATCACATTTTTGTGGTCCTGCATTACCTTTTTCTTTTTGATATTGCACCTTCTGGTGCACTGCATTTTTTTTTCTTTTTCAGATTTTAGATTATAGTAACAAGCAGTATCGTGATCATACCATTGTGATAACAGTGTTATGTTAAAATTTGAGAATGTGTCAATAGGTTTATAAAATTGTAGCTGTTCTTGTGTTACCATGTCCCCTTCGCCACTGCATTGTCATTGAAGATAATTGGCAAACAACATCATACTTACATTTCCGCAGCACCTTCAGTTCCACATTACCTTGTACTATAGCGGTTTCACAGTAATTACTTATTGATCCCGTGAGATGGGATTAATCATAATGTCCAATGACAGTGAGATGTTTTCAACACCTCCCTGTAAGTGAAGCACATGAAGATTCTTTACCTTCCAGCAGCGGTGGTTCTGCATCAGAACTGTCCGTTCCTGTGTAAGATGAGGTGTCTGTGGGCTGGAAGATCTGTCCAGTATAAGCCTGCTCTGCATAAGCCTGCTCTGATGCATAAACTCCTGGATTTGCTGCACTGGCATCACTGTTCAGAGGGAATATATATATATATATATATATATATATATATATATATATATATATATATATATATATATATATATATATATATATACAGTGCCTTGCAAAAGTATTCAGACCGCTGACCAATTCTCTCATATTACCGAATTACAAATGGTACATTGAAATGTCATTCTGTTTGATATTTTATTTTGAAACACTGAAACTCAGAATCAATTATTGTAAGGTGACATTGGTTTTATGTTGGGAAACATTTTTAAGAAAAATAAAAAACTGAAATATCTTGCTTGCATAAGTATTCAACCCCTGTGCTGTGGAAGCTCCCAGTTTGCACCAATGAAAGAAATTGCCCTAACGAGGACATAATTACCATACCATTGGCCTCCACCTGTGAACCATTAAAGTTGCTGTCACATTTTCTGGTTAAAAACCCCACTGTTGAAGGATCATTGGTAAGGCTGTGAATCTGAAGGAAAATGAAGACCAAAGACCATTCTACAGAAGTTAGAGATAAAGTAATACAAATGTGTAGATTATGGAATGGGTACAAAATAATATCCAAGTGTCTAGATATCCCAGTGAGCACAGTTGGATCAATAATCAGGAAGTGGAAGCTGCATCACACCACCCAGGCACTGCCAAGAAAAGGCCGTCCCTCAAAACTCAGTGCTCAAACAAGAAGGAGACTTGTGAGAGAAGCCACAGAGAGGCCAACAATCACTTTGAAGGAGCTACAGAATTCAATGGCTGGGAGTGGAGTAATGGTGCACCAGTCAACCATATCAAGAGCTCTGCATAAAACTAGCCTGTATAGGAGGGTGGCAAGAAAGAAGCCGTTACTCAAAAAGTACCATCTGACAGCACGTCTGGAGTTTGCCAGAAAGCATGAGAGTGACCCAGCTGCGATGTGGGAAAAGGTTTTGTGGTCCGATGAGACCAAGATAGAGCTTTTTGGCCAAAACTCAAAGCACTATGTTAGGCGCAAACCTAACACTGCCCATGCCTCAAGACACACCATCCCTACAGTGAAGTATGGCGGTGGCAGCAGGTGGGGATGCTTCTCATCAGCAGGGACTGGGCATCTTGTTACAATTGAAGGAAGAATGGATGGAGCAAAATACAGGAAAATACTGCAAGAGAATCTGCTTCAGTCTGCTAAAAAACTGAAGCTTGGGAGGAAATTCAGCTTTCAGCAGGACAATGGTCCCAAGCACAAGGCCAAAGCAACATTGGAGTGGCTCAAGAACAAAAAGGTAAATGTCCTACAGTGGCCCAGTCAAAGTCCTGATCTCAATCCCATTGAGAATCTGTGGCACTATTTGAAAATTGCGGTCCACAAGCGTCGTCCAACCAACCTGAACAACCTGGAGCAAATCTGCCAAGAAGAATGGGCCAAAATCACTTTGACACTGTGTGCAAAGCTGGTACATATTTAACCCAAAAGACTTAAAGCTGTTATTGCAGCGAAAGGTGGCTCTAGCAAATATTAATGTGTGGGGGTTGAATACTTATGCAAGCAAGATATTTCAGTTTTTTTATTTTTCTTAAAAATATTTCCCAACATAAAACCAGTGTAGCCTTACAATAATTGATTTTGAGTTTAAGTGTTTTAAAATAAAATATCGAACAGAACGAAATTTCAATGTACCATTTGTAATTCAGTAATATGAGAGAATTGGTCAGGGGTCTGAATACTTTTGCAAGGCACTATATATATATATATATATATATATATATATATATATATATATACATATATATATATATATATATATACACACACACACACACATACATGTAGGGGAGTCAATTATCCGATCTTTGATCAACATTATTGTCTAATCAACCAAATGCACCTGTAATCACGTGATGAATTGCTTGTGGTGTATTAAGCACACAGCTTCTGTCCTCTGTCAAAAAGCAGAGCCAGGGACATGCCCCCTTCAAAAAGCAGAGGCAGGGACATGCCCCCTTCAAAAAGCAGAGCCAGGGACACTCCCCCGTCAAAAAGCAGAGCCAGGGACACACCCCCTTCAAAAAGCAGAGCCAGGGACACGCCCCCTTCAAAAAGCAGAGCCAGGGACACTCCCCTGTCAAAAAGCAGAGCCAGGGACACGCCCCCTTCAAAAAGCAGAGCCAGGGACACGCCCCCTTCAAAAAGCAGAGCCAGGGACACTCCCCTGTCAAAAAGCAGAGCCAGGGACACAACCCCTTCAAAAAGCAGAGCCAGGGACACACCGCCTTCAAAAAGCAGAGCCAGGGACACGCCCCCTTCAAAAAGCAGAGCCAGGGACACGCCCCCTTCAAAAAGCAGAGCCAGGGACACACCCCCTTCAAAAAGCAGAGCCAGGGACACTCCCCTGTCAAAAAGCAGAGCCAGGGACACGCCCCTGTCAAAAAGCAGAGCCAGGGACACGCCCCCTTCAAAAAGCAGAGCCAGGGACACGCCCCCTTCAAAAAGCAGAGCCAGGGACACGCCCCCTTCAAAAAGCAGAGCCAGGGACACGCCCCTGTCAAAAAGCAGAGCCAGGGACACGCCCCCTTCAAAAAGCAGAGCCAGGGACACGCCCCCTTCAAAAAGCAGAGCCAGGGACACTCCCCTGTCAAAAAGCAGAGCCAGGGACACGCCCCTTCAAAAAGCAGAGCCAGGGACACGCCCTCTTCAAAAACCAGAGCCAGGGACACGCCCCATTCAAAAAGCAGAGCCAGGGACACGCCCCCTTCAAAAAGCAGAGCCAGGGACACGCCCCCTTCAAAAAGCAGAACCAGGGACACTCCCCTGTCAAAAAGCAGAGCCAGGGACACGCCCCCTTCAAAAAGCAGAGCCAGGGACATGCCCCCTTCAAAAAGCAGAGCCAGGGACACGCCCCCTTCAAAAAGCAGAGCCAGGGACACGCCCCCTTCAAAAAGCAGAGCCAGGGACACGCCCCCTTCAAAAAGCAGAGCCAGGGACACGCCCCCTTCAAAAAGCAGAGCCAGGGACACGCCCCCTTCAAAAAGCAGAGCCAGGGACACACCGCCTTCAAAAAGCAGAGCCAGGGACACGCCCCCTTCAAACAGCTGAGCCAGGGACTTGGGATGTGCTCTTGGTAAATTTTTCTGAAAGTTTAAATGCTTTGCAATGTCAGCTTTTTAACGTTTAAACCATATCTACACACACTTTACATTAAATTATGATACTGACAGCCCTGGTTAGTATTTTCTAAGCAAATAACGCTTTAATATTGCAAAGAATTAACTACATAGTAAAAAAAAAAACTAAATATTTTATTTATAGTATATAGTTAACTATATACTATAATTTAATTATAGTTAGCTATATACTATATCTGTTTTGTTTAGTTTTTGGGTTGTTTTTTTGCTATAGTAACTTTGCCCAATAAAATATGGTTTAATTTTTTTTTTTTTTAAATGAACATCACCCCACTGTACAGAGCTATTTGAAACCACCATCTATAGAAAACCAAAGCAAGTTGTGCTTTGGTGACATTTCTTAAAAAGTTACCGAAATGCCTTAACTTTCGTTCAAAAGTCATTATCATCTCAATTATTCAATAATTGTAAATGCTACCAACTATATATATATATATATATATATATATATATATATATATATATATATATATATATATATATATATATACATAGATAGTTGTGTAGCATTTTAATATAGTCGTTTTCAATAAAACAAGAGACTGGGACCATTTACAATAGGGTCTAGATATTAACCTATTAATGAGATCCTCCTAGGCAGCCTGGGTACAAGGGATGAGCAGTTATTTGACGAATGGCCTCTTCTCGTGTGCAAACATTTCTTATGAGCTTTTGTTCTAATAATAAATTCATTACATGTAAAGTGTATGTCATTTTTAATTGTTTCAGTAGGGATGTTTCCTATACACTAATCATATCACTTAATATACTTGCATCCAGGCAGACGAATAAGCGAAATAATAAACAGTACAATCTAGCAATGTAATGAATATGACAACAGCTTACATGTTTTCAGAGGGATGGCTTCGGGTCTGGCAGTTATAGGGTTCATGTCCTTGTTCATCAATGTTAAAACCTGACTGGTAAAAGTCTTGATCAAACTGTTGAAAACCTGCCATTCTGAAAACAGGTATTGATTAAATGCAAAGCATAAAAACAAAACAAAACAAAAAAGTTAAACCCAACAGAGCAACCAGCATTTTATTTATTATTACTTGACATACTGTATACACGCACAAATGAAAGTGAGTTTTTTAATGCAGTGTAAAGAGGTACCTGGCGCTCTCTGTTGGTGAAATAGGGTACTGTGCTCAGACAGGATATTATTCTTCTGTACCCTCTGTGGGGAGACATTGGGCATTGTGGACTTCTGTGATTTTTTTTTACTTTGGTGGGAGCTATCAGTTCTTGAAGATGTAAGGCTCAGTCCTGCTATATGGTGGGTGTTCTTTCTGCTACTGTAGGTGGTCACATTACCCAGGAAGAGTTTAATATATGGATTCATAATGCAGACTTATTATAGCTTACAGTTTAAAATCATAAAGAATTTCAATATATAATAGAGTATACTGTATAAAATGAATTTGCCTCATGTGAAATTATACCATATCTGTATTAAAGAGCAATACGTGCCAATTATCATTGCATGCCATTAACTTCACAGGTCTCTCAAATGTGTCATTTTGATATAAACACAGCAAAATGTATTTTCTTTTTAAAGCATGGTAACTGGTACTAGACTGTGTTAGAGAGTTTTCAGTTTCCATGCCTTATTTTCAGGAAATCTATTACACTTGCATTCCTGGGTCATTTCACATGAGCAATGCTTTCTGGGTCAAATGTTGTTACTGGCTGAAAGCATCATTTGGAAAGGTCTTTAACAAATTCATGCGCCCAGGAATGAAATAGGGTGATTTGTCATGGAATGGCCCAAAAGTTACTGTAGAGTGTGTGTTTTTTTCACTATAACAAACACAGCTGAAACACTTGTTTTTCTGTTTGTGCTTGTTTTTTTTTTTTCATTCCGGTATAAAGACTCAGTATTATAGTTTAACCTTCATAATGTTTTATATGCTTTATTTTCAATTAAATCAATTTTATTTTTAAAAAAGAAAAAGAAAAGTGAAATATGTCATTTCTTGCTGCCACAATATCTATCTATCTATCTATATAAATTTAGTTGTTGCTAATTTTTTTTTTGTTATTTTCTCCCAATTTGAAACACCCAATTATTATTTAGGCTCAGCTCAACGCTATCACCACTGTACTGACTCGGGAGTGGCGAAGATGAACACACGCTGTCCTCCGAAGGGTGTGACATCAGCTGATCGCTTCTTTACATACTGCGGATTCACCATGCAGCCACCCAGGAGCTACAGCATAGGAGGACAGCGCAGCTCCCAGGCAGCTAACAGGCAAGCCTGCAGGCGCCCGGCCAGACTACAGGGGTCACTGGTGTGCAGTGAGCTCAGCCAATTGAACGCCGCCTCCTGGGAACACCCGTCCACGGTCGGCTGTGGAATAGCCCAGACTCGAACCGGCGATGTCCAGGCTATAGGGCGCATCCTGCACTCACGCAGAGTGCCTTTGCTGGATGTGCCACTCGGCAGCCCGCAGAAAGATATTTTTAGGGACATTTTTCTTAGTTAGCTGATCTTTTTCTATTACATTGATGTCACCGTAACACAAATAATGCATGAATAAATCACTTATATGTAAATGCCTATTGCATACTGTCAGTCCTACAGTTTGGAATGACCAGGCCTCATTGAGGTTTTGACCTCAGCTCACAACCAAAGCAGCCTAAAAGCCCATTGGTGTTTCATTTATACAATTACCCTTGCAGGAAGCATTTAACAAAATACAATTAAAACATGTTTCAAATGTTTAAAAATACAAAAATAAAACATGTCTAAACATTCTGGCTTTTATTCATTGAGTCTGGAACCACAGATTGTAAATGCAGAAACGTTTGATTTTGTGTCTGGCTTTTATTCATTGAGTCTGGAACCACAGAATTGTAAAATTTTTAATTTTCTTAGCCTAGTCTACAGTTAAAATTATTCAATCTATTTATAATATAATTTTATATATTATATATATATATATATATATATATATATATATATATATTATATTATATATAGATATATATATATATAGTATAATATTCCAGGCAGTTTCCAGTTACTGTTCTTTATAAAAACAGGTGAACATAGAGCAGTCGATAAACACCATATGATAGTAACAAAAACAAGGTTCAATTAGATGCCATTAGTCATTATTTAAGTAAACCTTAAGTATATAAATTGTTTCCATACCTTCATAAGGATATAGGGGTAGATTATTATACTTTGTTCAGCTGAAGTGGTGCCGCATTTAAGCCACGATAGTATGTGTTAGCAGTGAGACCGTGTGCTATTTATAAAGTTCTAATTTTACTCTGAGCACAGATGCCAATAACCACCATCACTCCATATTACATTTCAATAGCCCTGATATCTCAGGACTTTTAGCTTTTCTGGGATACCAGCTACCGTGTCATAACATAATAATTGGTATTATTTTTCTACGGTAAATAAAAACATTTAAAAAAAAAAACACACAATTAAATTAAAAAAAAAATCTGTTAAATGTAGTGGTATTTAAGATATACGGTTACTTAATTTTATAAAGAATCCTGATTCATATTACTTAATTTTACTGCTGATCTCAGATTCTTATTAGACTGATTATGCTGGAATTCTGACTTCAGCTGTCAAATCAATCATATCCATTTGTAATCATTCTAGGCCAAAGGATATGTTTACAGTGTTTGAATGTTATCAGAATTTCCTTGTACCATTATGATTTTTACCATTAACTACATCTTTAATGTGTTTCTTATACTGATCTCTACCCTCCATCATTATCCCAGTGAAGTAGAGCAGCTATACATTTTATTGTGAGTCAGTGTTTAAGGTTTCACTCATGTTAGAAAGTCTTTCAGAAATAGGGTGACCAGATAGCAAGATTGAAAAATCAAGAAACCTCATGAACACAATGCAAGTGACGCACACTACGTATCTTTCTTCTGTAGACAGGCTTTGTTTATTCCTTCACCTTCCTGTGTGCATTGCACTTAGGAAAAAACAAAAACAAGAAATGTAATTTAAAAAAAAAATACTTGTTTACTGTTCTGATGACGGTGTTTTAATCAACCTATCAGTGTGTCTGTACTGGCTTTTTGGTGACCTGCTGTACTGTACGTAGCAGGTGGGAGAAAGTCAGTGATGCATTGTTTTGATCACTGATAGCAGGTGCTTTCCGTCAGGATTACCGCAGAGGCGCTAAAGCTCAGTTGAGTGGCGCTTCCAAGAGCTAGCAGAGACGGGGTGGGCTCAGCAGGCCATGCTGGAGACCCTCTTAAAGTCGTAGGGTAGAGTGCCCCCTTCCACTGGGCAGCCCTAGCTTCCCCACTCCCGCTCTCCATCACCGGCCCCACATAGACCCGAGCTGTCCTTTACAGCATCGAGGCTGGACGTATTTGACCCCGCCACTTCAGTTGGGCAGGTCACAGCGGGGGGCTGCATTCTGCCCCTGCCGCATGTGTCACAGAGGGAGGAGTTCCAGGCCTTGATGCAACAGTTAACTGCTGCCATGGATCTTCCCTGGCCGGAAGAACAAGAGAGGAAAGGGAACGGCTTCCTGAAGCAAAAGGGGCACCCACAGCAAGCCCTACCATTGTGCCAGGACTTCCTGGAGCTGGTTCACGCCTCTTGGGGCAATCCAGTGTCTGCTCCCTCAAGCTCCAGAATGGCAAAATCCCTGCTTCACACCACAGGAGCCCAAAAAGCTGGACTAGGCACGTTCCCCACCACTGGGGACACGGTCACAGTATTAGTGCAAGGTTCCACCTTTACCAGAGGGGATGCAGCACTGGCTCCACCGAGGCGCCAAGGCGCACACCAAACAGGTCATAGATCATCTGACGAAGTTAAGGCTCTCCATACATCAACAGAAGAGAAACTTCATATCGTTTCACTCCACAGTGTTCCTGGGGATCAAACTGAACTCTGTGAGCATGCTTGCCTCACTGTCGGAAGACAGGATTCAGTCATTGGAAGTCACACTCTCCCAATTCAGAGAGGATGCTCTTCTACAGGTCAGAATATTCCAAAGGTTGTTGGGGACTGATGGTAGCCGCTTCGAGAATCCTTCCCTTAGGGCTGCTGAGTATGCGCCTGCTTCAAGCCTGGTTAAATACACTCAAGGTGCACCCGGTCTGCGATCAACC